>NC_085949.1:13663384-13968666 GCF_963556715.1 Cydia fagiglandana | reverse complement strand
GCTATGGAAAATGACGTCGCTGCGCAGTTGCGTCGAGCAGCGGCCATAGAGTTGTATATAGACGCCGACGCTCGAAAGACGCTAGATGTGGGGGCTTACATCTGCCTTTGCATCTGCATTAGGCTGTCATTGTAGATCTAAACATAGATATATGTTCCAGCTACGAGGTCCAAGTGGAGGCGGAGGGGCGGCGGCGCGGGCTCGGGCAGCGCGTGCTCAGCGTGCTGGAGCGGCTCGCGCTCGCCACGCGCATGCGCTGCGTGCGCCTCACCGCGCTCACGCACAACCCCGCCGCCAGCGCCTTCTTCCGGGCCTGCGGGTCAGTACACTACTAACTCCTTGTTGTAAAAAAAAGCTCTATGCGTGTTAAAAAGGGCCCACTGATTAACAGTCCGCCGGATGGTAACGGCCTGTCAGTTAGAACAAAATTTTGACAGTTCCGAACAACTGAGTCAACTGACAGACGGATACCGTCCGGCGGACTGTTAATCAGTGGGCCCCTTTACCGCGCTCAAGCACGATACTTTTATTAGAATCGAAAGAACTCGTAATTCTGACTAAGTAGAAAACTAGAAATCAAGTTATAGCCCTTGGTAGAACAACCATAAAAATTCGAGAATAAAAGTTGTATATAGTGGAAGAGCGGTATTTACAATACCACAGAATAAATAATAGTACTAGGTACAGAAGACTCACTCTCTAACAAAACGCGTCTGTCACGATCAGCACAGATATGGCCGCTAGGTGGCGACAGCGCCACGCGCGGCTTATGGCAAACCCCAAAATTGGGGTCGAACGGATGTACTTTTAGCTACCTGTAGCAAAGCGACGAAATCGCGGAGTGAGCCACGCCTGACAATACTTAAAAAGAGATACTAGACCAATAAGTTGCGGGTAGATAGAACAGTCAGCAGCAAAAGTTGCTAAGCGGGCGAGGTTTTCAAAATTACCTTAAGACGCTCTTATTTGCTTAACAATAAAGTCGCGTCAAGATCATTTTAAACACCTTGGGCGCTTAGCAACTTATGCTGCTGACTAAACTACGGCAGTATGACGAAAAAGTAGAAATTAAAATTCGGTTCTTTTAAGAAAAAGTAAATAAAATAAAAATAAGTAATAGTAATCGCAATAAAGTATGACGTGATCATGTCATGATGACCTTATCATGACAAATGACGATGACCAATTATGGTACCTACCGCATTTCAGTAGGTACTTACAAGAATACAAATTCAGGATGTGAACGCATGCCACTGATTACAGTTTATCAAAAACTTGGAGTAACGTTATGTCACAATGGTAATTAGCGTTATCATATAAACCATTTATTAAACAATGAGTTATAATATGATATATGTAATATACCTACAATTAGGTAAGTTCCGCGAGTCTGAACTCCAGAATTTAAAGACATTATCTAATTAGCAACGCTTCTTCATGGACACATTAGTGCCTTTCAATATGTATACTCTGTATCTTTAGGTATTTAAATAAAAGTACCCATCAATAGAATGATTATTGAGGAAGGTAGTTTCCCTCCAGGGCCCGACTTATCATTCCACACTGTATATTATAATTTATTAAGGTTTTATGTAACCTGTGCTAGTGATGGATATACGTCATAGTCAAAGTAAACAAAATCTACCCTCAAATGGCTCCTTAAACCAATTGAGGGCAGATGAAAACATTACACAGTCAATTTATGTAGGTTACAGTTACAGTTCGTTCAGTGACTGATCCAGGCGGTTTTGTAATAGGTCGGTTAACCAACAAATGTAATAACTACCCGAAAATTCACAAATTGTTTATTTACTTTTATTTCAATACCTAAAGATACAGACTACATATAAGTATAGTCAGCATCAATAGTAGCTGATGAAACATCGCGCCAAAAGTTTCTGCCACCCTGCAATACTTTTCCACATAGGGATATATTCCCTACGGTTCGTGGTCAAAATTACCTATCTGTCACAGTATGGTCACAGTCTAATAGGTCTATCCTCTTGAGTCCCAGAGGCCCTTATAAAGGTCTTATTCCAAGAAGTAATTTTAACTTTGATTAAATAAGTCAAGGTTCCAAATTCAAAAACGAAACTATTTCTGGGACTTAGGACCTTAGGAGGCTATATGTAGTCGCACCAATAAAAGTATGCAGCGGATTTGATAGCCCACGCAGTGTAAGTGTTATGTATACGTCATAATTTCATAGAAGTTTGACGTTTAAAATGACACTTGCACTGCGTGGGCTGTCATCAAAATCGCTGCAGACTTTTTACGGTCTGACTTTATATTATTATAATAATATATCTCATTTTGTAAAGTTATTAGAGAATGTTAGATATTTTTGAAGCGTAGTCTTATCCGCTACTATTGATCCTGTCTACGTAGGTATCGGATGAGTGCCCACCGTCGTCACTGTTAACTCAAAATTCATAAACCTTATTGTTAACTCATAAGGTTAACGGATGGACAGCTGATGGTTGCTGTTAATATTTATCGGAGACCGCGAACCGTGTTGCTGTCGATAATTTATCTACGTTACTAATACGTTGTGCAATTTGCATAACGAAAACGTGGACAAGTTGACACTTGTACTAACCACAGTTGAAATTCAACTTAATGTCACTATGACAATGTTCAAATTTCAGTTCGATCAAAGAGAAATATAGTAAGACAAGAGTGCTCACTAGATGTCTCTCGAGTGGCGACCCACGAAAATTGTATTGAACAACAATTTACAACTAATATTAGAAGCAGAAGGAGTTGAAAATAGAGTTCCGGTTAATCCGTTTTTAATATTAGCTGAAAATTGTTGAGCATTAGACTTTTCGGTCGCCGCTACATCTAGTATCGAGTAGCGGTACTGATAATTCCGCTATTCGATGGTAGATGTCGACTATGAAAATACTAATATTTTTGGTACTAAAACTGATGTATGGAGTGAGCACTCTTGTCTTACTATATTTCTCTATGGTTCGATAAAAGTGAAACATAGAACCCTGTAATATTGGGCCAACGACTTGTGCTCAGCAACTGTTTAATCCAGGGTTAGGGTCACGTTCAGATCCAATTCACCAGTCGCGGTGCGCGGGCGGTAGCACCAACACCACATACGCTACTTATTATTATAACGCGTGTTAAAATGTCGCAAATCGACTGTGAAATCCTAAAAACATTAATTGCAAGTGCACTTAAACCCTTGGAACAAAAAATTTGTGACTTACATAAAATAATAGACAGTTTAAACTGAAATAAAATCCGTTGCTCTAACCAAAAAAAAAATGAGAGTTCAGCCAAGGTAGGCAACAAAAGTGATTCGGTTATTACGTCTGCGCCGTCGACCCCGATGTCGACAAGCAATGCGTCAACACCGACCAGCCGTCCCGCTCCCGCATCCACACACGCACCACAGCGGGCACAGCGACCAGCGGCTGCACAAACGAGACAGCGAATTGCAGCGCAGGCTAAACTGCCCATACGGGCGAAGCGTAATAATAACCAGCCGGCGAAACATGCACCGCAGCAAATAATGGCCGCCGATATCACTACAACGGCTTCAAATCACATTACGGAAAATAAAACAACAGATAAACCGCTGAAACCGACCATCGATTTACAAGCTAATTCGGCAGATCCCCCAAAATTACTACTGACTATTGACAAATCAGCTGATGATGATTTTGAGCCCGTCCAAAGCCGCCATCAACGCCGCAAAATGCGAAAATCAAATGTCATGATTAAGGGAACCGCGACCGACTCCTCCGTCAAAGGGGTGGAGATTTATAAATTTCTTCATGGTTGTTATTTTAAAACAGATACGACACCTGAGAGCCTCAAAAACTATCTAAATAGTATTCACGACGGAGCCCATTATATAGTAGAAAAAATACAGTCAAAACGAGATAGCTATAACTCATTTAAAATTGGTATCCCAGTTGCCGCATATGATAGTTTCCTCTCGACGTCTGTGTGGCCAATAAACACCAGCATCTCCGAATGGCAGCCCTTTCTCCGCCGAAGGGAGACCCAGTCTCCCACCGACGACGACTCCACCGGCCAAATCGGACTCAAACAATAGACTGGTGAATATACTACACCTAAACATAAATAGATTGGCCAACAAAACCGGCAAACTAGAAAGTGAACTCCAACTCCAGCATAAAATCGACGTATTGTGTCTATCTGAACATTGGCTCGAATCGAGTCAGATAACCTCTGTAAATATACTGAATTACCAGCTACGGGCACACTACTGCCGACCATCACGGATGGGTGGCGGGGTCTGTATATACGCTGCTGCTGACATCTTGACAATGGAACGCAAAGAAGTTACTGATCTCTCCGTCGAAATGCAGTTTGAAGTGTGCGCCATCGAGTGTATTGGCCTTGACCTAATCGTAGTATGTATTTATAGACCACCCAATGGTGACATTAACTTTTATTTATCTAAACTTAATGAATTATTAAATTTAACTGCTATTAAAAATAGTAAAGTAATGATCTTGGGTGACATAAATATTGATTTATTATCAAATTGCAGCAATACTAATAATTTATATGATAGTATTAAATTGTGTGGGTTTAAGAGCCTCAACAACGTACCAACGAGGATAACGAGTACCTCGAAAACGTGTATTGACCATGTTTACTCTAATATAGTTAAGTCTGACATAACTCATATGCACTGTAATGACATGAATTTATCTGACCATTTATCTGTTGAAATTAGTGTTAATATAATTAAGGAAGGGACATTTAAATCTCACATATTAAAAAGACATTTTTCACATTGTAAAAATCAAGAATTTTCTCGTAGCCTAGATATGTATGACTGGCTCTCAATCTTAAAAAAATCTAACTGTCCAAATGCAAGAATGGAATCTGTAATAAATATCGTAAAACATTATTTTGATGTATATTTTCCAATTAAATATCACCCTGCAAAAGTATCAAACGATGTGTGGGTCACTGACCTCATAAGAACTAAACGCAAATACATTAGTAAATTAAAGATCAATATTTCCCGAAACCCTGATGACGCTGAGTCGCTATCTGAGCTCATAAAGGCGGAACCCTCATACTGGGCATTATTAAAAAACTGTAGAAGAAGCTATATAAACGACCAAATTTCTAAAAGTAGCGATAATATGTGCCGCAATATATGGAAAGTGATATCGGCCGAAACGTGTAGAAATAATAAAAATAGTAACCGTGCGATCGATATTCTCGTTAGCAAGTCGGCGGGGGACTGCGCGAGCGCACGCGCCGCCTCGGCCGCTGCACTACTAAACAGGTACTATGTTGGAGCTAACGTAAACAATGCGAAACCTTGCACCCCCACTGCGCTTCAATACCTATCAAATTATTTAGATAAATCTCCCCCACAACTTATTTTTACTCCATTCACCTTAAGTGAAATGATTTCAACCTGTAAAAAAATTAAAAGAAAAACCTCAAAAGATATACACGATATGTCTACGCATATTATAGATTGTTTGTCTCCATTAGTACTATCACTGTTTCTTTCATTATTTAACGAATGCGTCAGTGCGGGTATCTATCCAAACATTTTAAAATTAATTAAAGTTCAACCTATATACAAAGGCAAGGGCGAATTATGTCTACCTAAGTCTTATAGACCAATATCACTCGTTCCTATCATCTCAAAAATATTTGAGCGACTACTTAGTAATAGATTAATGCATCATTTTACATCTAACAGATTATTAAATAGCCAGCAATATGCGTACCAGCCTGGGCGCTCGACATCAGATGCCGTGCGGGACGTGGTGGGGAGAGTGTTAGGGCACCTGGAGGACTCGCGACAGGTCGCCGCCATCTTCTGCGACTTGTCGCGCGCCTTCGAGACTATTGATCACTCTCTTCTTCTTAAGAAATTGTTTGAGTACGGTGTCACAGGATCCTTTCATAAAACGATTTCTTCCTTCCTAGAAAACAGAAAGCAACGCACCTACGTGCTCGACTCTAAATCAGACCTTGAGTCAACTGGTAACAGCGCCGTCCCTCAAGGATCTGTCGCTGGAAACAATCTTTTTTTAATACTAGCAAACGACATAACGACAGCCTGTCCTGACGTAGAATATGTTTTATTTGCAGACGACACTTGCATAATTGTAAATGCCGACAGTTTTGATAGCTTAAAATCTAACCTTGGTCATGTAATAAACCTAGTTGAAAAATGGTTCACCTCTAATGGCATGTCACTTAATCTTGAAAAGACCAATATCATACATTTTCAGCTAAGAAATTCAATAAAATATAAACTTAATATAGTACTAAATGACACAATAATACCACAAGTTGATACTGCTAAGTACTTGGGTTTCATGATCGACTCTGGGCTGACGTGGGCGTCTCATATTTCAATGACCTGTGACAGACTGGCCTCAGCATGTTATGCGCTGTCCCGGTTAGCCGGTAGTCTATCAATCGAGAACCTAAAGATGGCTTACTATGGTTATTTTCACTCGATATTAGTTCAGGGAGTGGAACTGTGGGCCACCGCTGCTGATAAGGACAGGGCGTTCAAAATGCAAAAACGCGCCATTCGTGTAATTGATGGAAAGCCTGTGGACCATCCGGCACAACAATTGTTTAAGAAACATAAAATCCTTACCCTACCCTGTGTATACATACTGGCCGCGTGTATGTACGTTAGGCAAAACATACATAACTATAAACGTGCTAGTAGTGAGCGCCGTCCCCGGCTACTTGCCCCGAGGCGCCGACTCGCCAAATCACGACGGTCACTCAGCGTCATAGGACCAACTATTTACAATTCGTTACCCTCAGATATACTTAACTTAAATAGTGACCAAGTATTTAAAACTAAACTTAAACTGCTGCTTATAGAAAAAGCATTCTACAGCATTGACGAATTTATAAATATTCGATGAGGTCATTGACTACTGCACCATAATTAATTGTATTAATGTTAACAATAACAACGTAATAAGAATAATGTTTTTGTTTAAAAAATGTTATGAAATAATTAATTTAATTAAAGAAAATATGTATGTACCTACTAGCATATATTTTTTGTAAATATGTATAAAATGTGACCTGTAAAATCTACTTTTACCAATAAAGATCTGTATTCTGTTCAGATTAGGGCGTAATCTAAATGTGTCATAATTTGACTCATAATTGGTCAACAGTTGGCGGCTAAAGATATATTGTACGTACGTACGCCGCTAACCGCTACTCTAGGGCGTGAATCATACACAGATGCCGTAAGGTGAAGGTACGGCGCAGGCATGATGCCGCTTCTTAGAGGGTTGTATCTTGTTTTTTTTTTCCTGACGTTATCTCGACATTTTGCCACGGCTCATGGGAACCTGGGGTCCGCTTGACAACTAATCCCATGAATTGACGTAGGCAATAGTTTTTACGAAAGCGACTGCCATCTGACCTTCCAACACAGAGGGGAAACTAGGCCTTATTGGGATTAGTCCGGTTTCATCACGATGTTTTCCTTCACCGAAAAGCGAGTGGCAAATATCAAATGATATTTCGTACGTAAGTTCCGAAAAACTCATTGGTACGAGCCGGGGTTTGAACCCGCGACCGTCGGATTGAAAGTCGCATGCTCTTAGGCTACCAGCGCTTCCCGCCCCGGCTTCGCACGGATTACACAAAACCTTAACAATTTATATACCAAGCCTTCCTCAATAATCATTCTATTGTAGGGTGAACACCGCATGAAAATTCGTTCAGTAATTTTTGAGCTTATCGCGAACATACATACACACAGACTGATGCGGCGGGGGACTTTGTTTTATTAACTGTAGTGATATGTTATGGCTCCTCTACACGATGGGCCAACGCCGGCCACTCCAATGGACGCATTTATGCGTTAGAGGGAGCGAGTGATATTGCTATCTCATTCTACCGCATGGCTGCGTCCCTTGGAGTGGCCGGCGTTGGCCCATCGTGTAGAGGATAGGGTTTCTGGTTTCTCGACCTTTTTAATTTCTCGAGGCACGGGAATTCTCGACCAAGATTTCTCGAGTTTCTCGAGTATCTCGAGAAATTTTGAAAGCTCCAAAAAACACCATGTTATTTAATTTTTTTTTGCTTATTTACAAATCAGACTCGTTGGAATCGTAGGTGAGATCAATAATCAAACATATGGTACATTTGTAGTCACCATTCATTGCACTTAATAATCAAAAATACAACAACAAAAAAAACTATAGGTGCAGGCGTGCGCACCGGCGATGTGTTGCTATACTTAGTATTTCTTTAGGTATTCAACAAAATGTAAACAAACCACAATATGGTATTTTATTAGGCAGCAATATTCAAGTCAATAAATTTAACTCGATGTGACAAAACTTACAGAAGTTTTACTACGTAATATTAATTACTCATACTCACTCAACGTAACAATAAAGCTGCTAAAATTGTAATATTTTGCTAGTAGGAATATATCGGGATGATTTAATGTATCAATAGTAATTTAGTTTTGTAATATTTGTTATTACACTTCTTACAATTTGGTCCTATAATTCGTTACAAATTTTTTCTAAGCGTGTTTCAATAAAAAGACACTACATGAATGTCATGAATCATGATAGTTCAAAAGTTTCAAAACATGAAAATCGGTTAAAGCTAGAACGATAGGGGAAAGATCAAGGTATTCTTTTAGTTGGTAATACATGTTTTAAGTAGGTTCCTACCTGAAAATGTAAAAAAAACATTGTTCATATTTATTTAACTACCTAAAGAAATACATTATAGACACATCATGTGTTAAACGCGTGTTTCCTTTTTACTTATCAGTCACAAGAGATTTATTTCTCGAGTTCTCGAGGCATTGACTATTTTTTTCCCGTCTCGACTTAGGACAAATTTCTCGAGATTTCTCGCCTCGGGAATTCTCGAGCAGAAACCCTAGTAGAGGAGCCATTACAAGTGTTACAACTACGGATGCTTACACAATTTCTTGTTACAGATACGTTTTGGACGAGACGAATCCAGCGCTAGAAGAAGCCGCGCATTACGAGATACTGAGCAAGGCCACAGAAGCCGAGGAGGAGACTTAACATCCCCACCACTACCACCACCTAGTCAACAGGCCAGCACATCGCTATCATCCATCCTTCCCAAGTGGGTCCATACTCCATATGTTCGCATTATCAAGTGACTTGATGTAATGTTTCACATAATAATCTTGTTTTTATTCGAATACATAAGATATTTTAAGGTTGTAATGTAACCGGATGCTGTTTTTGCAGCAGTTTTAGTAGAGTCGGACCAAAAAAAGTCTGCAGCAGATTTGATAGCCCACGCAGTGCAAGTGTCATTTATACGTCATAATTTCATAGAAGTTTGACGTTTAAAATAACACTTTCACTGCGTGGGCTATCAAATTCGCTGCAGAGTATTCTTGGTCTGACTCTATTAACATCGCAGTCAAAGTATTATCAGCAGTCGAACACAATGAAACAATTTAACCTAACAAATTCGACCGTATTTAATTGAAAAACGCTTTTTTAAATCAGTAACACCTCATATTACTTATGAAGGCAAAATAATATAAATAATCGTATATGATTCATAATTGTTACAGATTTGCTGTGACTTATTTTTCAAAAGTGTTTTTCAATAAAAAGACGCATCAAGATTGTTTACCTTTTTTCTAATGCTTAATAAAACGAACTACAGATCCTGCTAATTTGATGTAACATATTTAATGTTTTAACCAGTTACAAAAATTATGAAAAACATTACATTACAAGAATAAAACATCCAACAGTTGCCAACAGACGAGTACCTAAAGTAACTCAAGTCCATTTAAGCCCTTTGACCGCCAAAAGGCGTCATCTAACGAGCGCGGCTACGGCCCAATATCAACCTTCATGCATTCCGATCATAGTCAAATAAAACATGGTCTTCTCTTCCCAAAGTGACACAAGCCTACGTCACAATAACATTCCCACTTTATATATCGCTATCGCATATTATCATATAGCGCTGTCGCATGATGACGTAGGCTTGTGTCCGTCACGTGACCACAAAAAGACGGGAAGAGAGTACCAGGCGGAGAATATTATACCATGATTCCGATACGGTTCACGATGACGCGCCCCGCACGATAGGCGTGGCGTTCATAGGGTCAATTTTCCTCGCGATTATGCGACCGATTGTTAGAATTTAACCTCTAGCCGCCCATACGTCAAACCTTGCCAAGCAAAATGACATTTTATTTTGTCAACACAAAGTTCAAATTAGAATGGAACAGGCGACCTTTTTATAGGTCTCTGGGCGGCTAGAGGATAATCAAATAGAATTGTTACATGTCATATTGACGTAAACATACATGTGGGCTTTGATTTACTAAAGGAACAGAAATAACAAAACAAAGTTTTACTCGTAGAGGATAGCAAAAGTAGGCATATCACTTTTCAACTTTTTTTCAATGATTATGTACGAACACGAACATTTTTACCGCTTTAACAAACTGTAAGTTATTGTTTCTGCTAGGCTTCGTTAAGTGTTTTGGTTTTATTAATAGGGTATTATACTGTATTTAAAATAAATTATTTTACACCATGGATGAAATAAAGCAACAGATAATTATTAAAAAAACACAGATAGGAATTATTTTTAAACACAAGTTCTATTTAATAAATCGGATAGAAATATAAAAAGTAGGTGAGTTGACCGTGACGTCACGATGTAATGTTTCATATAAATTCCATATTAACAAATCGTTTTCAAAGTTCTAAAAAAGTAACTGATTTGACTAGTAGGAAAATACCCTATTGTACTTGTTAGTCTTCAAATTCTTAAAACAGCACGGCCCGTGTTGGAGCATATTACTCCGTAAATCCGAACATGATATAAAAATAATTTTAAATCCTTTACATAATCTTAAGTATGTGCAGTTCCTAGTCTACCGTACAGATACTCGCAAGAAGAGTAAAAAGAATGATGTAAAGTGTATACTTTACACTATTATTTTTAGTTTCTCAAATCTAAAATAGAAATATTTTTGTATTTTTACACATGACATTGTTAATGAACTCCTTTTATATCATGAAACTCATGCGCACTACTTTTTATAGCGATTTCACCTAATTTAACCAGGGACCGGTCCGGTATCCCCTTCGAGGGATTTGGAAGGGGTTTCTCGTAAGGCCTTGCTTACTAAAAGTAGTAGTCGGACTAATAGCTTATCAGTAATAACAAGTAATAAGCTAGAAATCTTTATAGATCCAATCGCTATACAAAGTCGTCTGCAGTGAAATAGTTACGTCCATCACGACATTCCGTGTTTGTAACGAGTTTAAAGGCTCCTCTTCACGTTGGGCCAACGCTAACGCCAACGAGAGACGCAGCCATGCGGTAGAATGAGATAGCAATATCACTTGCTCCCTCTAACGCATAAATGCGTCCCTCGTTGGCGTTGGCGTTGGCCCAACGTGAAGAGGAGCCTTAACAGGTTGTTAATAAATTACTCATCAGTACCTTAAACTGATAATTCTCATAACTATTAAGTATAATTTAGCAAAATAAATAGATACATTTTACAAACAAATATTTTCTTTTCTTTTTAACCAATACTATTTTGAATCCAATCATCAAAAACAGGCACAATATAATAATAAAGTAAGTATTTTCTTATAAAAAACAATAAGTATCCCACAACAGCATAAAAAAGCGCTTAATTCAAAAACGTGTTAGATGTAAAATATTTGCTAACAATTTACAAAGTATCACTTACAAGTTAATCTGCTATCATAATGGTTTTGAAAGCTCATTTTGTGGGGTTGTATGGCGGTATGGGATAAAAAGGCCCTATTCTGATCCATTCAAGCGTAAGCCCCATCTATTCGCCCCTCTATACAAAACTATGCCAGTCAAATTTAGGCCATAAGACAAGCGTCTTATGCGTAGGGTTGATACCTTGAACTGCATGAAGATGTAGTTAATTATATTGTAAATCTTTTAATTACATTTAAAATTGAAGCGTAAAGTTAATGCAGGTTATGCGTCAGAAATGTGTTACGGAACTGTCAATAATTATGAACATAATTTCATAAACAGTTGGCTCCAGCTTTTGTGAATTAATTTCACATACATAGCCCTTCGATGTGCATTTAGGACACTAGATAAAGAAGAGCAAATAATGTCCAAAGTTTGTCAGTGAAATTTGAACTTATAATGCAGGAAATAGAGTTGATATTATTTTGATTTATAAACGAAACAAAACAAATTCAACCCTTTTCCAGTTGAACATTATTTAAACATCAAACGTAATGAGTACTAGGCAGGACCGTGAGCCTTAGGACCATTTGCACCATTCACTAACCCGGAGTTAACCGGTTAACCTTGGAGTTACCACGGTTACCAGTACAATTTGATACTGGGTTATTTAACCGGTTAGTAAGACGGTACCAGTGGCGCTTAGGAGGTTAAAATGTGGATGGGATATAAATATCGGGGACATTTTACACAGATCAACCTAGCCCCAAACTAAGCAAAGCTTGTACTATGGGAGCTAGGCGACGATAAACATACTTATATAGATAAATACATACTTATATACATAGAAAACACCCATGACTCAGGAACAAATATTAGTGTTCATCACACAAATAAATGCCCTTACTGGGATTCGAACCCAGGCCCCCTATTCGACAAGCGACGTTTGACGTATCGTGTTGATATCCCGTTGATGTGGGAAAATTCATAAGTTCTCGAATACGTACAATGTCAAAATTTGACATTAACAATCCACAGTTAGAGTGACAAGCAAACCAAACCGAACCACCCTTAGTTTAGAGTGGAGTTTTGGTTGTACCAAATGATATTATCCACCGTTGATGGAATCATAACTCAGTATGCGATAAAATCAACTGTTGATTTGACGTGGATGCGAAATCTGACAGTTGTACGTGTCGAATTTGGCCCCAGGACCATCGGCTTCGCAGGCAGGGTTACTACCCACTAGGCCCGACCGGTCGTCAATATAGGATAGTATTCATTATGGGACAGCATTTTAAATGCGGTGTGCGTATCGCTTCGCTACTATAACAGATAAGGACGTCTTTCCATTGACCGGTAATCTTGTACCTTATCTTCAGGCCGCGTAGCCAAGATGCACATCGCTTACGCTCCGTAGCGATCGAAACGCAACTGTCACTGTCAGACTAATATGGAAGAGTGATAGAGAGACATGATGCTTTTCGTTGTCGAAGCGATAGCGATTGTAACCTCGGCTAGGCCGGCTGGACCTTTAAATAATTGTTTGACCCCCACTCGTAAATACTTGGAAAATAGGTATGAACTTCGTGAGAGATAAAAAATGTTGTTTAATTAGGAGGAGCCACTCCCCCGAATTCGGGTGTTGTTAACCTATTCTTTGTCGTCAACGTGATGTGATATCCGGATCAAAATGATGTTTATAATACCATGTAAATGGTTAATTACTTCATTATTTGCCTCATATGTAAGTATTTATACATATTCTAAGTATATATAATAAATAGAGTTGAGTAGTATTTATAATTAACTATCCCCTCCATACTCCGCAAGCTGAATACTACTATACATATAGGTCGTCCTAAACAAAATGTATCGTAAACAGGTGCATAGGTGTTAGGTAGGTAGGTAATTCAAAAAAATATTGTACAATTTAATATTACAATCGAAAAATTATAGAGTTTTTGTTACACAATTAATCTGGTTTGTTAAACGCTCGTGGTTTCATGGCGTGCGGAACTGTAGATTCTCATAATTGCCCTATATTTAATTCGTATGTCAGTTCTACCTTATTCCACTAACATTTTTGTTATGTAAGTATATACTGACTGAAATACGCTTATCGCTTACAAAATCATAAATAGTTAATTTATAGTTAACATTATTCTTAATTGGCGAGTATTCCTTTGACCTTTTCTCGGAAGAATCTCTTTGATACGATTACAGTAGGCATAATGTGATTGTAGTAACATAAACATTGATTAAGAGTTACATAAGATTTATTCATAATTTAATTAATAATTTACACACAATAGGTATCACAGTTACTAAATGCTCTTTTTGAATGATAATCATCGTATTGGCCTGTAATATGAGCAAAAAATTAAACTGTAGGCTGTACTCCTCATACTGACCAACATTTGTTCAGCGACTTTCAAAAATAACTTGTGGTTTGATTTTTAATACACTTTAAAGTTTATTCTAAGACGCAATGTATTGCGAATTTTGTTATGTTTAACCCTTTATAAGGCAGAGGCGATATATCGACCACATACGCTCAATCAGAAATTCAACCATACTGTTTTAATAATAGGGCTCAAAATCGTTTGCATTAATTGAATATTCAACTTGCTTTTAAAATAGATTTTTGAAATGTAGGCTTCTGATAGCTGCAACAAATTCTGCGATAGCACGTCCCTGTCAACGGGCCTTATAAAGGGTTAAGGCGTGACAAGCAACGTCAATCACAATTATATGGCGTGGCGATGGCGTTCATTGGAGATAATATTTATTTTGTAAGAAAAATAGGGAGTCTAAATATTTCATAATTTTTAAAAGTTGTAGAACAAAAGTGTCACCGTTTGAGAAGTCCAATCTATGTTTTAATTATTTGTTCGTGTTACAGGCCACACCCGATATTTATAACATTGATTCTGTCACTTACTTTAGGTAGGTAACTACTTAATTAACTCATTATTCTAATAAAACTAATAATTATTCGATATTTTTTTATCTACACACCAATCTCTTGACACGCTGCATAGTTTTTAGGATTCAGTAGACAACCAGGAACTCTTATAGTTTCGCCATGTCCGTCTGTCCGGTTTTATGTCTGTCACAGGCTTACCTCAGTGACAATGGGGATGGAATTTCGCTTCAATCCTCATACAATAACTTCGAAACGAATATGAAACCAGTTTTTGGAAAAGTATTTCCGAAAATAATCGCTCCTAATATAATCCAAAACAATCCGACTAATCCCGATAAGGCCTGTTTATCCCTGAAATTAATCATTAAAGGAAATACCCTAGTCTTGAAAAACCTGAAAATCCTCATTAGCTATACTAATCAACCGTTTCAAAATCTACAGGCGAATGCTCGTCCGCAGAATCTCGACTTTCCTCACTTTTTTCAAATGTAGTTTCGACATCTAAAGAACTAATTTGTCTTGTATAATCGTGGGTACTGTTAGATATTTCATGAGTCCATGTGTGGGTCACTGGTAGTCTCGAAGGTGGTAACGCCACGGCGCGGGGAGGGGCGATATTGGCGCATTTCTCTCTGCGCTCTCTCGCTCGACGATTTTGGAACCAGATTTTTATCTGTAAGAAAGTTTCACACATTATAGCTGTGTTTAATGACATATTGTTATATCACTTACGGTATTATTATTACGGTACATATTTCCGTACTTTATGTACAAATATAAGTAGGTATACGAATTTAAAACGTCTTAATACTTTTTTGAAAAAATAATTACACGTTTTATTTGAAGAGCGAGTCGTTACCGTAAGTAAATCCGTAAACTCGATTTCGATCGACTCAATTACATACCTACTGATATTATTTAGAATAACGGAAATGTATTTTTTTGCTTCAGCGTAGCATTGGCTAAAACAAAAATCAGCCAATGATTTTCAGGTTCAAAGTTTAAATATAAAATGGGAGTGTTCCACCCAATAAAAAGTATCATATATCACTTGTACAAAAGTGTGGGGTTCCCACGCTAGCTCGATTGCGATTTCACACAAACATTGGATTTTTTAAAGCTGATGTAATGAGGTGTGCAGCTTTCGTCACGTGTTTTACCGAATAATTGATATTTCGTACATTAAGTCCAATGACACTCATTGATACGAGTCGGGGTTTGGACTTCGCACGTTTTATCGCTCACCTAACTTATTCAGCAAAGAAGAATATAGCTTACCCAGCTACCAGCGCTTGGTCAAATTGGAAATACGAGTACCTGTCATGAATGTAACGGTTGGTTGCCTCGAACCTTCGAATCTAGAGAGAAAACTTGAATAGTGGTAATTGCCTGAAAGCTTCTAACTCAATGTCTGTGCAGAGTTTGCTTAGTCCGACTTTATATACGGGTGTATCTAACTTACTCTATCATCTCGTAGCCGTAGAGCTGCAGGTAGAGCTCGCAGCGTCGGCGGTGCTAAGGTACGGCGCACGCGCGTATATAGGCCGCTTCTAACGCTGCCGCCTGCGCCGCGGTAACAGTGACCCGACCCCATAAACGTTGCTATTTGCTATACACAGGTGTCTTACTCTATCATCTCGTAGCTGTAGAGCTGCAGCTAGGGCTCGCAGCGCCGGCGGTGCTAGGTACGGCGCACGCGCGTATATAGGCCGCTTCTAATGCTGCCGCCTGCGCCGCGGTAACAGTGACCCGACCCCATAAACGTTGCTATACACAGGTGTCTTACTCTATCATCTCGTAGCTGTAGAGCTGCAGCTAGAGCTCGCAGCGCCGGCGGTGCTAGGTACGGCGCACGCGCGTAGGCCGCTTCTAGGGCTGCCGCCTGCGCCGCGGTAAAAGGAACGCGTGCATGTCGCCCCGAACGCCGTTGCCGACACACATTGTTAACTGCTCCTGTACAATTTAATTATCTGTTTTAGATTTCTGTAAAAATACATCTGATACTTAATGATGGTAATCTTAACCCAACTTTATTCCCAACACCAAGCAACCCACATATATAGAGTTGGTAATAATACCCTACCGTTACGAGCAAAAAGGATATAATAATTAATCATTAGATCCCTCAATTAACTATATAGTATAGTTGAATACATGTAATTTCTGCCATTAATTAGCACAGCAAACGGCCCGCGTGACCCCGAAACGAAACTGCTTTCCAGAAACTACAGTTTAAACAGCACAGTCACATGATAACCTCAAGTTTGTGATTACGAAATTAAATTATTATCTTTGACGGCACTGTGATCTGAGACTGTGTGTGCTGACTGAAAGTGCAAGCCACACTTTGGAGTCATAATAGGTACTTAAGTAAATTCTGAAACTAACGTGGAAGCCGCGGAGGTCGGTATCTCGTGCAGCACAGCCAACTCGGAGTCTCCGGTGCCTCGCGACTCGAATTCGCACTCAAAATCCGCTCGATACTGAAATCCGTTCCCCTAGAACTTCGCACAGGAGACACGTCCATCTTTCCACTGACTAAATGGGCCGGCTTTCCGACCCTTCAAATATATACACGGGATAAGGGAGGTCTCTCCCATGCCCCGCCCTTCAGGGGATGATTTTGATACCCTATATAGATGTTATCAGTGACCGCAGAAACGCCTCGCTGCCCCCAGGAGTGTTGTGACGTAAACTCATTCATACAACAAATTGAATGGTAAACGATACTGTTTGCACACAAAAGAATGTTATTACTTTACTAGCATGTGGGAATTGATTGTAATTTAAATTTTGTTCGCGATTGGTAATACGATACTTGCGTATTAAAATTGCATTAGGGCTTCTGCCGCTTCCAATTATTATTGCAGTATAGAATACATATCAATTAAAGTAGGTGTTAATAATATGGTATTAATTAAAGTATATATCTGTTCGGACGGATCAGTAAATCCCCTTTTGAAAGTAATTCTTCAGTTGCATTAAATGTTCCCATTTGTATCTCCTGTTCCCGAAAACTTCTTAGGGTATTCGATAGGTATATACAGGGTGGAAAGGCACGACGATCCTTTCCGCAAAAGGGGGATTGTTTAGCCTAAGCTCTATATTTTCTCCATAGAAACTATGTTAATATGGGCAACCGTTTCTAAATTATGACCTTTTAAACATCCATGCAAAAAACTACTTTGTTCTAACCCTAACAGGTGACAGGGTCAATGAACTTACTTGTAAACAATCAATATACGATAGGAAATTGTAATAATTTGTTGCCATCCAACTATTCTTAGGTCTGCTTACATCACGGTAAGAATCGTAGCAGGATTTTCGCTTTCTTAGTGGTTCCACTTGTTCAATACTTGAATGAAGTAGTTATGTTATTCCGTAATATTAATAATACTAACCACAACATTGTTTACAACGACAGTTCAAATTGTGACATTGACAACCACTCAAAAGTACGCAATCGTCTTATAAATATCTCTGGTTTCCTTGACTGATGAAAAGGTTTTAGTTTCTTAACACGTTTCACAAAATTATTTTCGAATAATTGGAAACTATCTAAAATAATTAAAAATTACAAGTAGGTTGTGTTTGATGCAGCAAATGAACTTGAAAAATGAAATACTAAGAATAAATCAAGAATAAATACTTCTTAAATACCTAACTAACAAACCTTCTTGCGTGGTAGGAAATAGACAAGACGTCTGATGTTTGAAATTAAATTGTCATTGAACTTCACTTCATATTTACTTTATTTCATATTCTTCAAATAAAAATGCCGTTGTTAGATGCTCGTGGTTATTTAAATTTGTGGGACTGTGTAAAAGATATGGTGTACCAAACGGAATGTGAAACTGCGGACGAAATGAGACATTAAAGGCTAATTGCTGCTTGTCACAATCTGCGGAGGAAAAATGACGAAGAGCATACACTTATCGCATGGGCAATGTGCGCGGGCTCGGGTGCGGGCTGCGGCGTACATTATAAGACACGGAGGTACATTTGAAAACCGTATGTGAAGAGAAGATAGTGTTAAATATTGGCAAAAAGTAATTATCTAAGGAAGTAATAAAATTGTTTGTAATATTTTTGCATTCATTTGATTTATCTGCGTCATTCATACATCATTGCGATTCTGTCAACGATCGGAAAAAAGCGTAAAGTCCCGAGCTTTCCCGACGGAGATCCTTAACCTAGCCGTCATGTGCACATGCTATAGGGTTATCACCAGAGTTAAAAAGTAGAAAATTTGGTATTTTTATTTTTTACTCAATTAACGATTCTTACCATTACCAATCTGCTCAGTATCACTTAAACGACCTAATACTTCCGGGAAGGATCGTCGTGCCTTTCCACCCTGTATAGGTATGTAACAGCCAAAAATTAAGCTCCATAAGGTAGCTATGTAGCTATAGCTTAGCTACAAGCTTAGCTACCTGTGGCTACCTTTAACTTTTGGCATTATTCTGTCACACTAAAGAGGTTGGTGCTCTACTGTCATAGTCATACGCCGTGTCAAACACAAACGCTGTTACTCTACTCGGACGCCACGTCACCGAAGTGTCAAAACTGAAATTTAACTTTATGCATATGCACGTAGGTCTATGTTGATCTGTGGTCTGTGACCGATAATCCGTCTTTGGCGTTGGACCTGCGCGGTGCGGATATATCGGTTATTGGCGTCTAAAAGGTTAACTTGGCTGCAAAATTTGCTAACTGGAGTTTTACTCTAATTGTTAGATTTATACCTATCTTCTATTAGTCTTACAGATCTAAACAAACTTCGGTACATTGCCCTATAGTTTCCAAGAATCCGATAAAGTTTAACAGATTATAAAACAACACAAACATTGTTCTAAAATACGCAATCATGCGCAAAACTTGTGGCCTAACATCTAATAAACCGGGGTCTTTAACCGATTATTCACAAGTGATGTAATCACGTTATCTGCGTTTGTTCGCTTGTTCAAGTGCCACATTATTTTATTGTGTAAATCGTAACAAAAGTACGGGCTATTGACAGGACGGTTGTCCAAGCAACCCTATTGTACTTTAAACTCTTTAAAGTAGCAACATGGGTCGAGAGATTGCACCGATAACGTTGAGTTTCAAAATAAAGGCAGATGTTTGCTGTATATTCGTTTCATCTCAATTATGGGATTGGTAGCGGCGAACGTATCGGTTTCCTGTGTGGGAAAAATAGTAATTTAAATACATATAAACAATTTGGGTAGACTCTGACGGCGCGAACTTTGCACAAACATGAGAATAAAAAATGCAACCATATCCCTAAACTCCATACTTGACGTAGCACTTGGCGTGGCGTGGCACGTACTATTTTATTGGCCTCATAAGATTAAGTACAATTAGCTAACTAGCTCGCAATTTAAATGAAAGCATCAATTAACTAATGTGTACACAAAACAGGATAATGATTGCCAATTGGGAAGTTGGCAAGCTTGTTTTTACTCCAGCCAATCAAAGCAAGGCAAAGGATATTCATAAAACCAGCGGTAAAACAAATGACAATTCCTTATCGCCGATCGTATGAAAATCACCGCCCTGTTTTAACAGTAAGAATCATGTTAATTGTGTGGCATGGCCCGTAGCGGACCGGTAAAAAGGCCCTCACCAAGGCCGCTGCACCGCTGTCTCTTACCTCCCACCATTGCGGATCGGTTCACTGGTCGCAGTACACCTATAACTACGGTTCAAACCAGTACACTGTCAACTTGTGGAACGTAAACATGGCCCTCCCGGAATACTTTGAGTTGAGCAATGGTGATCGCATGCCGAGGATCGGGTTTGGAACATGGCAGGTTAGTGTTGTTTTTATTTACTTAAGTATTATACTAACCTCAAGGAAAAGCTGTAGGTAGGTAGGTACAGCAACATTAGCAACGAGATAATTCACGCTTTATTATTTCATTGGACTTTGCGGAGGTACCTACTGCAAATTGAATAACAAAGGTAAGAACAGGTAATATACGCGTGCAATTTATTTATCTTCGGATAAATCGGAGCGGCCAAGTTGTTCATAAATATCTGTACAAAGCCTTTATTATCAAGACGTTAAAGTGCAAGCCCTCTCGCGCATAAGAGGAGGCCCTGTATTCAGCAGTGGGACGTGGGACGTATATATTAGGCTGAATTGTTATTTATATTTATTATAAAAGTGCATGACCAGGTATTGACATTAACATTAACTCTCCCTGTTCTGACACCCATGCATCCGAGTATTTATGTGTTTTGGCTAGTCTGGGGTTTATGCCTGCAATTGATAAACCTACGAGGAATAATAGCTGTTTGAATCACTTCTTTGTAAGGTCAGTGAGGAATTTTGCGTCGGTGGTCTGTGCCTCTGACATTACAGACCATGATCTAATTATGATCGGCATCTCAATCCCCAATAAGGTTAATATTACAAAGCCATCCAAAACTGTGATCAGCCAGGATTTTGAAGCCATCGGAGCGGCGCTTAAAGAAGAAAACTGGCACACGGTCACTAGTAAAACATCAGCTAATGAAGCCGCAGAAGCCTTTTATTCCATATTGTCTAACCTACTTTCAAAACATTCTTCATGCAGATCAGTTAGTAATTCAAAATTTATTATAAAACCCTGGATGACTCCAGGCTTGATTAAATGCTCTAGAGTTAAGGACAAACTACATATCAATCACAGGAAAGACCCCCATAATGAAATAGCCAAAATAACTTATACTAGATATAGAAATCTTTATATAAGTATTTTACGAAAAACCAAGGATGATTATGACCGGAAACAACTTCTGGATAATAAAAAACACCCGAGGAAACTTTGGAGAATTATTAGAGACATATCTCACCTAAATCGGGATAGGCAAACACCCCATGAACTAGCCACCATCAAGCCAAATTTTTCTGACTCCCTAAATCACACCAATGAATTCTTCTCCTCAGTGGGCAAAAACCTTGCAAATGTTATACTCTCTGAAAAAAACAAGAGTGAGGCCACACTTGCGACTGAAGTAGCCTTAGCAAACTCCCCTCTTAGATCAATGTTCTTAAATCCTACCGACGATACTGAAGTAGAAAAATTAATCATGTCCTTAAACCCTGATTGCGCGTCCGGTATTGATAAACTAAACACACGTATTTTAAAAAACCTAAAAAACTATATCGTCAAACCACTTGTACATATTTTTAACCTCAGCATTTCATCGGGTACTTTTCCGGAGTGCTGGAAAGTAGCTGCAGTAGTTCCCGTTCATAAAGGAGGTGACAAGAGCCTCCCCGGGAATTATCGCCCAATTTCTCTTCTCAGCAGTCTGTCTAAAATGCTGGAAAAGATTATTAATAATCAACTAATCAACTTCCTTGAATCTGAACACCTACTCTCTCAAAGACAATATGGCTTTCGGAAAAAGAGATCTTCTGAACAAGCCGCCACCTTACTGGTTAACCTTGTCTCGTCCTATCTTGACAGAGGAGAATCCTGCGTGGGAATCTTCCTAGATCTTGCCAAAGCGTTTGACACTGTGTCAATTCCGATTTTGCTAAGGAAGCTTGAACTATTAGGCATTCGCGGTATCGCATGGAACTGGTTCCAAAGCTACCTTACAAACCGGAAGCAGTGTGTAAGACTCGGCACTTTAGTCAGTGATTCAGCCCCGATAACCTTCGGTGTGCCACAGGGAAGCGTCCTCGGACCCACTCTATTTCTGATCTACCTCAATGACTTAATCTCTCTACCCGTCAGTCAGGCAGAAATTATCTGCTACGCAGATGACACTGCTCTGCTGTTTCACGATGTCTCCTGGGCTCGTTGCTTCGCGATAGCAGAGACAGGTTTGACTGTGATTGCCAAGTGGCTCGCTGACAACCTGCTTTCACTTAATATTTCAAAAACAAAATACTTATGTTTTCATAAAACGGCCTCTTCTGCCCCCAGCTCGCGACCAGATCTCAAGCTTTCTTGTGGCAGTACAGAGGATGACCCTGCTATTCACTCGAGTAGAGTTTTCGATGTGGTTAGTAATTGTACCTCCGTAAAGTACCTGGGCATTACGCTTGATGAAAATCTTAATTTCAAAAAGCACATCGAATTGTTGTCTGCTAGAGTCCGAAAGGTTGTTTTCATTATGAAGCTGCTACGAAATTCTGCTACGAGGGAGTTACTTAAGCTTGTTTACACTTCGATTTGCGAATCCATCCTATCATACTGCATTGGTGTATGGGGTGGCTCCACTAGCTCTGCACTACTGCCTCTCGAAAGGGCCCAAAGGTTTGTGCTCAAGGTCATGCTCGGGAAACCCGGGTTGTTTCCGACTGTTTCCCTTTATAAAAACGCGGATGTTCTTAGTGTCAGGCAATTATTGATCCTACGAGTTGCAACTCACATGCATCAAAAAACTATAAACTCTGAAGAATATTTTACCCTAATCCGTAATCGAGTGTTTAGAATTCCTACGCCCATCGTAAAAACCACATTCGCGAGGCGTTTTCCTAACTTCCTGCATCCGTATATTTACAATTCAGTAGTAAAGGCATGCAACATATCTGAAAAGTCTCCTCGTGAAGCAAAATTCATAATTAAGAACTGGTTGAAAGATCTTAACTATATTCGAACTGAGACGCTGTTGAAGGTCATCACCTAATCCCTCACATGATAACCATCTCTGTAGCCTTACGCCTTACACACACTCGCACTCACACACGCACACACACATACACACGCACCATCATTTTCATTCCTTTTTTCTTTCTTTGAATTTCAAAATTTCCTTAATTATTAGTTCATTAGATTAGTTTCTTCTTAACCTTACAAATTTAAAACCCGGCTGCCACATCACAGGCGTAGCCTAGTGTGGGGCCACAGGATATATAAATATTGTCAACAAGGTTATTTGAAATAAATCTTATTCTTATTCTTATTCTTATTTTTGACTGCATGTTCAGCTCCGATATATCTGATAGCGACTGTACCGTAAAATGGGGTGAGTTGGGTGAAATTTGACTTTCAAACCTCGATAAAATTTTATTTTTACATGTGAAAACTGAATGGTGTATATAATAAGTGGTTCGGACGTTTGTATTTTATTTTGGGTAGTTCCATTTCATAACTTTGACGATAAAGAGGAAAACCCACCGTAGTGCCTTGTATTTGGGGTGAGAGGGTTTTTCATACAAAGGTGATTTTGGAAGATTGTTTGATCGATTTTTTTTTATTATGCGTATTATTATAGCCCCATTTTAAAATGGAATACTTTATTTTTGTAGCAGTAGCCTAAAAATCCCTTCTCACCCCCCTCTCAAACCTTCTCTCCCTATTCATAATCCAACTCTCCCCGCGAAACCTACTCACCCCGTTTTACGGTACGTTGTTAACTGTTTACTATAAGGACACAGTAGGCATTATTTATGTATGATAATATTGATAATAGTGTGTGTGTGCAATTGGTATTGATCTAAGTACAAACTCCGTCACAACATGACCTAAGTGTGCGGGAGCTTTGACATAGGTAACGAACATTAATCATTTATTCGCTTTTTATTTATATTCCTTTCGAACTGTCGTGATTAATTTAACTAAAGCATGTAATAAAAAGATTTTTTCTAAGTTATCACGAGTAGGTACTTCCATAATGAAGAATTTTAAAAAGTATTCTCATATCTGAGTCTTATCGCAATAGTTGACTAATTTATTTTCATAAGTCATGACTCATGCTCATAAGAGTTCCTATTAGGATTTTAAAGCCTGATCAGGAATATGATCATTGTCAAGAGGGCGCTGGTATTCTCATAGGGTGACAGTTCAGTTTAATATGAAAAAAATAGTTCGAGAGAAATTCCGCAACATGGCGCCTAATCATAATATATTCCTCGTCAGGCTTTTGGTAATAAGGTGGTGGTACTAATAGTGTTCGACATGCTAATGCCCAATAGATGACACCTCACTCTCACCTCTATTGACAATGACTTAAGTTTCAAGATGACATGTACTGAGACCGCGTCGAGCACCAGTACCACTACGTTTTGAGGGTAGAAATATTTGTAGGTACCTGTCCTATCATAGACGCAAAGTCTGCAACATCCTCAGGTAAAAGGTGGATTTTGCTACTTCTACTAATTGTCAACTGTATGAAGCTCGTTGTTTAAAGTCTCTGGCTAAGGACACATCAGGTTGTATTTTCCTCTTAATTAATAGATAAACGAGCCAACTGACGCACGTGCGAATAAAGAATAGATAAATAATAATTAATAATATGTTTACCAATTAACTTGTACCGCTATCAACTTGTTTGTGAAAGAGACGGACCACCTAATATGCCACTAATTACTAGAGCCTTTAGATAGTTGTAAAGATATCGTGATGGTACCTATCAGAAATGAGGTCAACAGCGGTAAAGGCGAACCTATAGTAGGTAATGGTATTATATATGTACCTAAAATATATTTGACTCTGCTACTACATATTTTGTTTGGGTTATTGTTGATAAAATTACGAGAAAATTGATGTATTGATAGGCACACAGATATTTATAATCTAAAATTCTGGGAAATGTCCAGAATATAACCCGCAAATACGTTACGTACGTACGTATACATTTCTTACTATTGTATAAATATAGCAGTTAATCTTAATGAAATCACTTTAATGTGTGCTCGATAGATCATATTTTTTTCAGTGCATTTATATACTAATATCTATAAATTATATGTGAAACAATAAGGCTGTGACAGATACTTTTGAACGCGAAATGTAAGTACCTACAGTTAAGTACATATATCTCTAACTATTTAGAATATTGGGTATATTATATGGTAGGCATCGCTGAGGAAGTTGACGGTACATGGACAAAGATGCAAACAAAAGTACTTATTTGTCAAAAAAAAATTTAATTCAATGGAACAACTTGGCCAGGAGCTCTCGAGTCTTGAATAAAGACTTCCTCATTAGATCTAGTCTGGGTTCGCTTTCTGCATGGAACTTTGACGCGCTTGAAGAAAGTTATAAGAAACCGCCACTTGGACTGGCGTAGTTTGGTGGTGGAATCCTTGATGGCGCAGGGTCTGTTGAGGGTACACGTGCAGCGGTGTGAGGCCTCGCTCCCTGAGCAGTCCCCGCTGGAGTAGGACAACCCTCGCGACGTGGACGGGCAGCATTCCTCGAGCGAACACCGATCCTCTCTCTGCCCCAGTTCCTGCATTCCATTACATATTCACAATAATTATTCTCTTTCTTGACTGATGCAATATAGTCGAAAATTATCATTGATCTCCAAATAATGCTTTTCGAGGTTTTCGAGGTAGGAGGACATCACTGCACAATATTTCTGTTATTTTTCAAGCAATAGATTTTCTAATACTGTTTAATCTGTTTGACATTGATAGAATGGAAATTGACAATTCTTAAAATGTCTGAAATATGGAGTGTAGAAGTAAGTCTGAAAGTTGACGAAAAAGTTAGGTGCAGAATAAGAAGTTGGTATTATGCATGCAATATTATGTAGGTATATAATGCACTACAGAGTGCACACCGGACGCGTGTGCGTATAACGTGCGCGTTAAGTTGTAATATTCCGATACTTATGAGAGCCGGCACACTGCTTGCGTGACTTGAACGTCTACACACACGCAGCCTGTGTACCGGTGCTGCCCTTTATGTTTTATTGCTTAAATGCTACTCAGATGTAACATTTCAATGATGGAAAGATTTTAATAAGTTGGAAAATAGAATAGTACTAGATATTTTAAGATATTTCCGAAAAAATCACATTAAAAAAGGAAACTTTAATTATTGAAAAGGAAAGTTTTGGAGATACGAGTAGTTTCCGTAATATCTCCGTGTGAAAATTTCACAATTGTGTAAACATTCGCACGGCACACTGGTATATATTATATTTGCTACCTTAGTGCATGGGCTCTGAATGATCCACCATCTTTTGTTGCTTTTAGGCTCTGTTTAATACGAACATAGGACGATTGACTGTCCAACTATGTACCTCTGTAGTTACGGCACTAAATGTTTCTTACAGGCCTCCGACGAAGTATTAGAAAAAGCCGTAGATGCAGCCCTAGAAGCAGGGTACCGTCACTTCGACTCTGCGCGCGCTTACGAAAACGAAGCGGCCCTGGGACGTTCCCTGCGTCGGTGGATCGGAGACAACCCTGCCAGGAGAAAGGAGCTGTTCGTTGTCACCAAGTTGCCTCCTGGAGGTCAGCTTTAAAACAATTTTCGAGATTTTAAGTCGCTCTATACAGGACAGGGCCGGATTTCCCCCTAGGCTCACAAGGCCCGGGCCTAAAAGCAACCTAGCAATGGTTTTAAGATGAAGAAGCCTCCCTCCCCTAAATTCTAAGCACTAATAAGTGCTGCCTAGGGGCCGTAGGTCTCTAAATCAGGGCCTGAATATGGAGCACAGAACGATATTATGAATAGAGCGAAGTGAGCTCTTAGGGTCAATTACTTAATTTTGTCAGACAATATTTTAATAGGTATTTTACCGGATGTTCAGTCAGCAGCAGAAGTTGCTAAGCGGGTAAGGTGTTCAAAATTACCTTGACACGCTCTTATTCTCTTAACAATAAAGTCGCGTCAAGATCATTTTGAACACCTCGCCCGCTTAGCAACTTCTGCTGCTGACTGTTCATAACATAAAATTTGGCGGAGACGTCACGCTATAAGTACCTAAAAGTTACATTGATTTAAATATTTTCTGATCCGCGTCTTTACTTGCCAGGTAATCGGCCCGAGCTAGTACCAGAATACTTCAACGCATCATTAAGAGACCTGGGGCTGGATTACCTGGACCTGTACCTGATGCACACGCCGTTCGCGTTCGAGCACGTGCCCGGAGACCTGCACCCGAAGAACCCTGACGGCTCCATGAGGGTGGACCTCACTACTGATCTCATCGCTGTTTGGAAGGTACCTAAGTGTCTATAGTCAGACGGAGAAAAGTCTGCAGTGATTGATAAAACACTTGCTTTGCGTGGGCTATCAAAATCGCTGCAGACTTTTCTTCTAACACTATTGGTACAATCTAGAGCCAAACAATTCAGTCAGTATACTTTTGAAATCCATCACAATTAGCTGAACATGATTTTATCTCAGTTTTACACGAGTTGTATATCCTCAGCTACTGATTCGGAGATTATTCTACTATTTATACGGTGCTCTACTGCTGCTCTGACGCTAAGATGAAATATAAGTACCTATGCCATCAAGAAATAAAGGTACAAAGAATCATCAAAAGGGAGATCAGGAAGCTAGAAGTCATTATGAGTGTCTCTGAAATACGCGGAAGATGGGAAGTGTGCCACAACGTAACGTATCTCTTTATTAAAAATGCCACTGTCATCTTTACAAAAACAAAGAATACCTGTCAAGTTTTTAATGTCACCTATCACATACGTTATACTTCAGTTCCACCTCCCATCAAACCATCAAACAAATAAATTTTAATAGTGTAACAAAAACCTTACAAAATGGGTGTTAAATTTACTGAAAAACTCAATGACTCGTACAATTACAATGGCGTTTTCCGCAATCCTGAAGTATACAAAGAGTGCAGCCATCTCAAAACTAAACCAAAAAATATCTTTAACGCGATCAAGTCTCGTATCCTAACCCTCACACAAACACCTCAGAAAGTTCACAACAAACAAAAAATTAAAGACCACGATGAAGAACTGTGGGCGGACGTACTCAGGTCCTCTCCTTCCTTTAGTAACATTGACAGAAAGAAAAAAATATCAGAAAATGATACGTTCAGTCCTCCCGAATACGGAGTTGTATGTCCCGTCATGAGTAGTGAAACTGAGGAGCAGACTCTTCGTGGAATAGAATTAGACACAGTACGAGATTCAATTGACCACAGTACTCGTACACTTACAGAAAGGATTAGCGCTAAGCTGCACACTCCTCGAAAGATGTGGACTACAGTTAATTTACCGAGGTTCCTGTGTCCTTGCTGCACTGGTGGAGATCCCGCAGAAACAATGCGTATTCCCAAGGATTCCTACGAAAGCATTGATCTATCTAAAAAGTCTAATGTTACGATGCAACCTCTTGATACAGATGCATCCCTATTGAGTATTGTGACTTACACACCAAAGCGTATGCGGCTTACAAACAAATCAAAAATATGTATGAATACCGTTAAAAATGTTATTCGTAATACGTGGGAATACTTCTAACAATACTCTGTGGAATTTATTACCATCCAAAAAAAACCCTTCCATTAAAATGAAACACATCAAAGAGTCCCAAATCAACTAGATCTCAGGTTATCCTAGCAGCGCGTTGCAGCACATGGAAAATACGAAATCAGGTATATACATAAAATAGTGGAAATTTGCAATAATTTTAATTGT
The DNA here is from genome assembly GCF_963556715.1 of Cydia fagiglandana. NCBI lineage: Eukaryota > Metazoa > Arthropoda > Insecta > Lepidoptera > Tortricidae > Cydia > Cydia fagiglandana. The sequence continues at coordinate 13,939,645 of NC_085949.1, read as the reverse complement.
TTTATTCTGTAAGTCTACTGGGTATGTAATGATAGTTATTAATTATCAAAAACGTACTTTATATGTACATAGGTCTGCTGGACCAGATGACAGCTGGAATGGAGCATAGGTTTTTTAAATGAATAATTGAATAGATAGTTTTGTCAATTATTGAACAAATATACCTATTCAAATTATACGCAATTCTGTGGACGGAAACAGGCACTGGACGGTGAACTGACTCAATTACCCTATTACATATTTATACTAATCACAATTTTTAGCTTCGGAAAGTAATAGGTACCAGACAAATATAATATATATATCTACGTAAACAGTGGCGCATTTGCAGTGTTTGTTCCCTAGGCCCCAGGGCCCTGTAACCACACCTCTGTCAGCACCCATCATATGGAATACATTTTGAGTTATTTCTTGTTATCGTTTGCGAATTTTTTGTTACAATTTGCCGCCCTAGACCCCGGCCTACTGGGCCTTAGCGCAAATGCGCCACTGTACGTAAATTTCCATGCGAAGTTTCATTAATTTTAGCATGTCGTTTTACTATGAGAGCGGAACTTCGATTGTATAGAAGCGGCTTTTCGCGGGGAGTTCGTGCATGTGACTCCCCAAATTACTATCTTTGACAAATGTGACGTTCCACGGCAAAAGGGTACCTTATGGCGGCTGGCGCTTACATCACATAGCGCCGCAATAATATTGGAACGGCGTTAATAATAGCGTAAGCGCCAACCGCTATAAGGTACCGTTACCCGTGGGACGTCACAAATAACAATCAAAAGTAATCATTCGTTAACTAAGTCTGTTGCTGTTATAAATTTTATTAAAACCATACCATATTTTCATACTCGGAGTAATTAACAATGGAGCCGCCATTAACAGGCGTACCCCTCTGTCGAAAATAGGCGGCCAATGGTCAACCACATGTCAACCATATGTATGGACTGACGTTTATCTGACATGACGTACCTATACATTTGATGTGCCCCTCCCCCGCAAAAAACGGCAGACTATTTTGTACCGAAAATTTTAGACATGGCGTCTCCATTGGTTATATCCTCTAAGTCTAAGTCTAAGTTTTCATACAGCTCAAATAACCGAGCTTCAGCCTACTTTTATATTCAGATTGAGGCCAAATCATCTGTCATCTGTCACGAAAGAAAAAATATACTGACATCCGCCACCTTCTGACAACATGAAGTCAAATCCCATGTTTAGACAGCAAAAATATTTAAATAGTATTTTCAAGTGAACAATGAATTCAACTTCTTACACCAAAGTTAAAATTGGAAATGAGTAGGCAAAGTTTAGATGTCAAAATTAATTGGGAATGCCCTCAACTTATCATGAACAATGTCAACCGCAAGTTATAAGATGTCCTAGAGCACCAAGGTGCAGGCCGCGGCCGCGGCCCCGGCGGCCAAACGTTTGCTCAGATCCATCTCCCAAGCCCAACCCTTGCTCAGATCCATGTCCCAAGGTGAACGCTTGCTCAGATCCATGTCCCGAGGTGATCGCTTGCTCAGATCCATGTCCCCTGCCAGCAAGTCCATGCTGTGGCTACGAAAAACAGTCCCGCGACTGGGAGTTTTTCTGTAAGTACATGTGTTGCTGCGGATGGTGCTGTACCAAGAAATGTGTCACGTGTTATAATCAATGCAAACAATGTTGCCAAAGCAAAATATGCAAAAGGAAAGCGGCAGGAGCAAAAGGGCTTAAAGATAGCGAAAGCAAGAAGCAGTTGAGCCCGCCTGCCCCCGCAGACATCTCTCCGCCTGGCGCGCGTAGCGCCACTGGCTTAGCCCAGCCCACTCCGAGTGCTAGCAACCTACCACCTCCTGCGGGAACTCCGGCTTCTAAGATACGTCAACGCTGACAATGCGGAAGCAAGCACTCAGGCAGAACCTCAGAATGTTAGAAAAGATTCTAAGGGAGTTCCGGGCTCTTCTAGCAAAATGTCCATGACAAATGTTGGAACAGCCAAAGGAAAACAAGGAGGCTCGACCCTAAAAATAGAAAACGCACAGGTTGATGATGATGACGCTAATGCGCAGAAAAAGTTAGAATTTAAAAATAGGAAAAACGTTTATTATGTATATCATTGTACAGTTGAAAGTATGAAGTCGACATGGCCAATGAAAGAATCGAAATGTACCATGACTAATGTGAGAGACGTCGTGGAATTAAGATCACGAGATGACATGACAAAGCTCCCCGAGATTTTACCGCACTTTCGTGATTACGGCAAGACATTCCAGTGTTTCTATGCAGAAAATGGTCCATTAGACATCGAACATTCGAAACGCATTCGAAAGAGTACAAACATTGAGAGCGTTAACTCGCTTCATAGTGGTCGTTTAATGATGCCTGAGAGCTCAGTCCCCGGCCCTTCTCAATCTACAAAACTTCCACATCGGCACCGAAGACCATTTTCAGGTGGACTATTCTGGCTTTGGGGACAGAAAAAAAATAAAGAAAAAGTTGAAGCTCAACAAGACAAAAAAGCAAATTCATCCAGTTCCTCATTAAAAAGTAGCACCAGAGTTCAAGAAGAGAATACGCTCAGTGTAAACTGTCCAACCTCGACTAGCCCAGAATACGACAAACTTTACGCTTATCATTTAAAAGCAAATGCATCCAGATCCTCATTAAAAAGTCGCACCAAAGCTCAAAAAGAGAATACGCTCAGTGTAAACTGTCCAACCTCGACTAGCCCAGAATACGACAAGCTTTACGCTTATCATTTAAAAGCAAATGCATCCAGATCCTCATTAAAAAGCGGCACCAAAGCTCAAGAAGAGAATACGCCCAGTGTAAACTGTCCAACCTCGACTAGCCCAGAATACGACAAACTTTACGCATATCATTTAAAAGCAAATGCATCCAGATCCTCATTAAAAAGCGGCACCAAAGCTCAAGAAGAGAATACGCTCAGTGTAAACTGTCCAACCTCGACTAGCCCAGAATACGACAAGCTTTACGCTTATCATTTAAAAGCAAATGCATCCAGATCCTTATTAAAAAGCGGCACCAAAGCTCAAGAAGAGAATACGCCCAGTGTAAACTGTCCAACCTCGACTAGCCCAGAATACGACAAACTTTACGCATATCATTTAAAAGCAAATGCATCCAGATCCTCATTAAAAAGCGGCACCAAAGCTCAAGAAGAGAATACGCTCCGTGTAAACTGTCCAACCTCTACTAGCCCAGATTACGACAAACTTTACGCTTATCATTTAAAAGCAAATGCATCCAGATCCTCATTAAAAAGTCGCACCGAAGCTCAAGAAGAGAATACGCTCAGTGTAAACTGTCCAACCTCGACTAGCCCAGAATACGACAAGCTTTACGCTTATCATTTAAAAGCAAATGCATCCAGATCCTCATTAAAAAGCGGCACCAAAGCTCAAAAAGAGAATACGCTCAGTGTAAACTTTCCAACCTCGACTAGCCCAGAATACGACAAGCTTTACGCTTATCATTTAAAAGCAAATGCATCCAGATCCTCATTAAAAAGCGGCACCAAAGCTCAAGAAGAAAATACGCCCAGTGTAAACTGTCCAACCTCTACTAGCCCAGATTACGACAAACTTTACGCTTATCATTTAAAAGCAAATGCATCCAGATCCTCATTAAAAAGTGGCACCAAAGCTCAAGAAGAGAATACGCTCAGTGTAAACTGTCCAACCTCGACTAGCCCAGAATACGACAAACTTTACGCTTATCATTTAAAAGCAAATGCATCTAGGTCCTCATTAAACAGTCGCACAAAAGCTCAAGAAGAGAATACGCTCAGTGTAAACTGTCCAACCTCTGCTAGCCCAGATTACGACAAACTTTACGCTTATCATTTAAAAGCAAATGCATCCAGATCCTCATTAAAAAGTGACACCAAAGCTCAGGAAGAGAATGCGCTCAGTGTAAACTGTCCAACCTCGACTAGCCCAGAATACGACAAACTTTACGCTTATCATTTAAAAGCAAATGCATCCAGACCCTTATTAAAAAGTGGCACCAAAGCTCAAGAAGAGAATACGCTCAGTGTAAACTGTCCAACCTCGACTAGCCCAGAATACGACAAACTTTACGCTTATCATTTAAAAGCAAATGCATCCAGATCCTCATTTAAAAGTGGCACCAAAGCTCAAGAAGAGAATACGCTCAGTGTAAACTGTCCAACCTCGACTAGCCCAGAATACGACAAACTTTACGCTTATCATTTAAAAGCAAATGCATCCAGATCCTCATTAAAAAGTGGCACCAAAGCTCAAGAAGAGAATACGCCCAGTGTAAACTGTCCAACCTCGACTAGCCCAGAATACGACAAACTTTACGCTTATCATTTAAAAGCAAATGCATCCAGATCCTCATTAAAAGGTCGCACCCAAGCTCAAGAAGAGAATACGCTCAGTGTAAACTGTCCAACCTCTACTAGCCCAGAATACGACAAACTTTACGCTTATCATTTAAAAGCAAATGCATCCAGATCCTCATTAAAAAGTCGCACAAAAGCTCAAGAAGAGAATACGCTCAGTGTAAACTGTCCAACCTCTGCTAGCCCAGATTACGACAAACTTTACGCTTATCATTTAAAAGCAAATGCATCCCGATCCTCATTAAAAAGTCGCACCCAAGCTCAAGAAGAGAATACGCTCAGTGTAAACTGTCCAACCTCGACTAGCCCAGAATACGACAAACTTTACGCTTATCATTTAAAAGCAAATGCATCCAGATCCTCATTAAAAAGTGGCACAAAAGCTCAAGAAGAGAATACGCTCAGTGTAAACTGTCTAACCTCTACTAGCCCAGGTTACGATAAACTTTATGCTTCCAAAAAAGCAAATGCATCCAGATCCTCATTAAAAAGTCGCACTAAAGATCAAAAAGAGAATTCGCTCAGTTCAGCCCCAACTGTACCATATCACGACAAACTTTACGCTTATCATTTAAATCACACATATAAAGATTCTCATTCTGCAAACAAAGAAATGCCGTCGATCAAAGATAACACTCGCATTGCGATTCGTCAACCGAGGCGACGCAATAGACGGGTTTTTGATTTTACAACAGCGTTGCGAAAGCTGAGCAAGAAATCAAGTATATCTCCCGTAATTCACGAACCGTCCACCACCACCGTCGTTATACACCTATCAGACTTCGAATTTAGTGTTAGTTCAACTATGATGAGGGTTCCCACTGCGTCCAATCTGTTACAAAGTAAAGAAATTCAAAAACCATTAATAATCAAAGATTATGATCAATCATAAAAAATAAATAAATTATGTCCTATTACGAATACCTACGGCGTATGATTTTGTCCATTCATGTTCCCATTGCTTGGTGTGGACCTGTCCAATTTGTTTGTCCAATGTCATTGCGTCTCACTCTCTCATTAAGCAAAACGTGAGACATCAAAGATATTAGACAGATGGAATACGTGTACTACCCTTAGACACTATGTCCAATTGTCCACTATTTCCAACTGACTGCGTAACATAGCTAGTATTAAATGCTTTGACAGTTCAATTGAAATATTTAATAAATTTGTACCTATATTTTTAATTGAACTTAACAACTTTTAAAAGAATGTAACCGGTTTTAGGTAACTGTAGCTTTCCGCGTGCTTGTACCGTACCATCGCCCACAGTGTTAAGTTGTTACCTGTCCATCAGTTAAACCTTATTACAAAAGGCATAAGGTCCTCCAATGAGCATTGGGCTTAGATGCACATGTCCCGGGATCCGTTTAAAAGCGCGGTGTCGTGTTCTGATTACGAAAATGTCTAATTAAAAAAAATTGACACGATAATTTATCTTTATGGGGCTGGTTCACGTTCAAGTCAGCCAACCATCTATGCAAAGACCAACCATTTTTCGCGTTAAAATAGTTATTTACGATACAAGTGCGGAAAAGAGGAAATTCGAAACGATTGGGGCGATAAATTAAAACACGAGGGAGTGTTTTAAATCGACACGAGTTGCGAATTACCTATTCGCACGTGTATCGTACAACGGTTTACAGTACATATGATATGGCCCTTTAAACTTTTGACATGCGCACGAAGCGTGCTATTTTACGCACTAGTGCGGGAAATTAGGACCATTATATGCTGTAAAATGGTTTACAGTACATATGGTCCTATTTGACGGTCCTATTTATACGTGCGAATAGGTAATTCGCAACTCGTGTCGATTTAAAACACTCCCTTCGGTCGTGTTTTAATTTATCGCCACTCGTTTCGAATTTCCTCTTTTTCGCACTTGTATCGTAAATAACTATTCTCTGCTTTTTCTTAATCGGAACAAGATACCGAAAATGCCCGGTATAATACATACTTTTACCTAAGTTTATGGTTTTTGTGGATTCAGTTTTTGGGAATATTTCCGTGTCGGACCGATGGGGCTTCACGAGGAGCTCACAGGACCACTAATATAAAGTAATCAATTGTTTTGGCAGAGCTTGTTGAAACTGAAGGAGTCTGGTGCAGTACGACACGTCGGAGTCTCCAATCTGAACGCGGAGCAGCTCGCTAGGATATGTGCTGTGGAGAAACCGGCTTGCCTGCAGGTTTGTGCCTAATTAAAAATATTACCACGTTTTTGTAGCCTTACTAAGGGCTGATTTAGACGGTGCGCGAACTCGCATACGATTTTAGTTACATTGCGGACTATTGGTTACGTCCAATTCAATTGACCGATCAAAACTCGTATGCGAGTTCTTGCCTCGTCTAAATGAGCCCTAATCCTTCTGTCAATCCGGTGTATTTTCATTCGTCTTTCGGAGCTCAGGTGGGACCAGGTTCATATGAATATTATTAATCGTTTCCATCTGTCCCCGCCTCATGTATGGCAGCGATTGTACTATATGCCTACTTGGATACCGAGAATATAACACATCTTCGGTAATGTCTCGTTTCACTTGTTCTCCATTCGACCCTCCAACTACCAACTCATCAGACGCTCACGCGGGGCACTAATAAGAATACTCCGTCAATCTGTGCAGCAGGAAGGCATGATTTATCCCTTTCACCGACAACGCCTAAAGTTAACGCCGTATATAATTGACGAACCTTAATTTTTTTCCCTAATCATGTGTTTAATTCGTCTCAAGGTCTCAAAAATTAAGAAAAGCTTAAGAGCCCAACAACGTACACATTAACGCCACTGCTAAGTAATCGTGATTATTTAAATTTAACGAAAGATATTTTAAAAAGGGGGCCGCTACGTACTGTATTTTGTATTTAAGTACCTTTTGAATACATCAAACTTGTTTTAATGTTATGTTAATGTGTTGTGTTAATGTTAAAGTTATAAAACAGCCGTTTTTGTTTAGAGTTATAGATCGACGAATCCAGCAACATAAAAACTAGTTTGATGTATACAAAAGGTAGTTAAATACAAAATACAGTACGTAGCGGCCCCCTTTTTTAATATCTTTCGTTAAATTTGAATAATCACGATTATTTTAGCAGTGGCGCTAGTGTGCACGTTGATGGGCTCCTAATGTTTAATTATGGAGAAGTAGGTATGTAACTACGACCGTCGAAAAACTATCAAAAGGCCGAAAAGGGTAACTTGTTTGTATTGACAGGTGGAAGTACACCTGCTATGCCAGCAGCCGGCGCTGCTAGCTGAAGCCAAGAGGCTCGGCGTGCCCGTCGTCGCGTATTCACCGCTCGGCTCCAAGGGCCTCGCCGACATGCTCGCTGAAAAGACTGGGTATGTGTGTTATTGCTGTTAATTTAATGCCGCAGCGATCCAAAATGGGTCTTGGCCTCCGACACGAGTACACGCCAGTTGTCTCGATCCTGTGCCATCTTCCGCCAGTTATCGGCATGGAGATCGCGCAAGTCCGCTTCTACCGCATCGCCCCAACGATACCTGGGACGCTTGGTAGAGGGGAAGCCGATTGGACGTCCCAAGTGTGTTATTAGATAAAACAAATTTATTCGAGACTACAGGAGTTTTTCATAAAGAGAAATATCTGTAGTCCTTAACTGTGGATCTAGTAAAACTTACGATCTTATTGGAAACAAATTCTTCATTACTGATATATTTCAGTAGCAAAGTACCTACTCATGATGATTATCCTATTTATACTCCTCAGTCAAGCAACTGTAGCTTTTTTGTAAGTCATGGTCTTGACCCCTAAAAAACTTGCAGGTAAATATTTATACAACCTTCATAGGCTTCCATCCACTGCGTTTACCTCACGGCACCTTGATCTTTTACCAGTTTTGCCTTGCTTTTTATTAACAGGCGCTCATACCCCGACCTGCTGACGCTGGGCCCAGTGACCCGCGCGGCGGCGGCGCACGGGCGCACTCCCGCGCAGATACTGCTCCGGCACGCGCTGCAGCGCGGCATCGCCGCCATCCCGAAGAGCACCAACCCGCAGCGGATCAGACAGGTAGTTAACACATGTGTGTATATAGAGACGCTCATACCCCGACCTGCTAACGCTGGGCCCAGTGACCCGCGCGGCGGCAGCGCACGGGCGCACTCCCGCGCAGATACTGCTCCGGCACGCGCTGCAGCGCGGCATCGCCGCCATCCCGAAGAGCACCAACCCGCAGCGGATCAGACAGGTAGTTAACACATGTGTGTATATAGAGACGCTCATACCCCGACCTGCTGACGCTGGGCCCAGTGACCCGCGCGGCGGCGGCGCACGGGCGCACTCCCGCGCAGATACTGCTCCGGCACGCGCTGCAGCGCGGCATCGCCGCCATCCCGAAGAGCACCAACCCGCAGCGGATCAGACAGGTAGTTAACACATGTGTGTATATAGAGACGCTCATACCCCGACCTGCTAACGCTGGGCCCAGTGACCCGCGCGGCGGCAGCGCACGGGCGCACTCCCGCGCAGATACTGCTCCGGCACGCGCTGCAGCGCGGCATCGCCGCCATCCCGAAGAGCACCAACCCGCAGCGGATCAGACAGGTAGTTAACACATGTGTGTATATAGAGACGCTCATACCCCGACCTGCTGACGCTGGGCCCAGTGACCCGCGCGGCGGCGGCGCACGGGCGCACTCCCGCGCAGATACTGCTCCGGCACGCGCTGCAGCGCGGCATCGCCGCCATTCCGAAGAGCACCAACCCGCAGCGGATCAGACAGGTAGTTAACACATGTGTGTATATAGAGACGCTCATACCCCGACCTGCTAACGCTGGGCCCAGTGACCCGCGCGGCGGCGGCGCACGGGCGCACTCCCGCGCAGATACTGCTCCGGCACGCGCTGCAGCGCGGCATCGCCGCCATCCCGAAGAGCACCAACCCGCAGCGGATCAGACAGGTAGTTAACACATGTGTGTATATAGAGACGCTCATACCCCGACCTGCTAACGCTGGGCCCAGTGACCCGCGCGGCGGCGGCGCACGGGCGCACTCCCGCGCAGATACTGCTCCGGCACGCGCTGCAGCGCGGCATCGCCGCCATCCCGAAGAGCACCAACCCGCAGCGGATCAGACAGGTAGTTAACACATGTGTGTATATAGAGACGCTCATACCCCGACCTGCTGACGCTGGGCCCAGTGACCCGCGCGGCGGCGGCGCACGGGCGCACTCCCGCGCAGATACTGCTCCGGCACGCGTATACCCCGACCTGCTGACGCTTGCGTGTGCGTGAAGTGCACGTGCGCGTGCGCTAAAATGTTGAAGCCGCACACGCACACGTCACGCAAGCGGTGTGCCGTCTCTCATAAAGATCCTATACTACAACGCCGCACGTGCACGTCACGCACACGCAGCTGCTATGCCCAAGTCTTTCGAACACCATACCACAGAATAACTAATAGTACTACCGTACAGAAAATTCACTCCTTCACAAAAGTCAAATTTAGGTATAAAATAATACCTATACTCGCCGCCTGCAATAAAATTTAAACTTATAACCGCGCACCAAACGGTGAATCTTCTTTGCGCGAGCACCACGTGACACGACTATCGTGCGGTCGAGCGGCAGCCCACTGCCATACGCCTGCCCTGCCCGGGAGGCCCGCCGGCCAAATGTACCTAAACTGCGTAGTGACACCCCCCTGACCATACCACTATTAAATGTGATTTGACCTATAACTATTTGTTGACAGAATATATCGGTGTGGGACTTCGAGCTGAGCGCTGCAGAGATGGCGGAACTGAACGCGCTGGACCGCGGCGAGGCGGGACGCATCTGCGACTTCAGCTTCTTTGCCGGCATCGAGAAACATCCCGAGTTCCCCTTTAAGAAGTAGCCTTACCGTTGTAAACCATAATACTAGGTGATAAGGTTACTTTTACTTTGAGCTGAGCGCTGCAGAGATGGCTGAACTGAACGCGTTGGACCGCGGCGAGGCGGGACGCATCTGCGACTTCAGCTTCTTTGCCGGCATCGAGAAACATCCCGAGTTCCCCTTCAAGAAGTAGCCTTACCATTGTGAACCATAATACTAGGTGATAGGGTTACTTTTACTTTGAGCTGAGCGCTGCAGAGATGGCGGAACTGAACGCGTTGGACCGCGGCGAGGCGGGACGCATCTGCGAATTCAGCTTCTTTGCGGGCATCGAGAAACATCCCGAGTTCCCCTTCAACAAGTAGCCTTACCGTTGTGAACCGTAAATACTAGACGATAGGGTTACTTTTACTTTGACTTGAACATACGAAGATGGCGAAACTTAAGAGGAAAGGGGATGACCGCTTTTCCATACAAACGTAGTCCTCATTTTCCTCTCTGGATATTGACATAATGGAAAAAATGCATAATTTGATGTATATTAACCATAGCTATCCGCCTACGTTTGACTTTTTTAAATTTTTGTAAAAATTAGGAGCAAAAACAGATTTCATACAGATTTTTAAATGCTACTGACTTTAATAAAATAACTTGAAAAAAAATCAAACGTAGAGGCATAGCTGCGGTTGATATACAACTAATTATGTCAAAATATTTTCAATAATGTTAATATCCAGAGGAAAATGAGGCCTATTACGTTGGTGTGAAAAGGCAATTTTTCTTCTTAACGCCGCGGTCAGGCGGAACGTATTTGTGCCTCCCAAGATCGTCTTCAGAACTTCGAGAAACACCTTAAAATATACCTTTTACAGCTGAGAACTGCAAATATTGCCGAGCTTAAATACGCTAGTCCGCAACGTTAAGAATCTCTCCAAGTCCCGCTTCAAGCCGTAATAGTCCGTAAATACTGGCCAATAAGGTTACCATTCCCTATTACGCTACTATGCTGTACATTCAGATCAGATGCCAGGACAAGATAAAAGAATTTCGAGCAGCGTCAAGAAATAATTTGAGTTCTTCAAAAGCCTCATGTGGTCTACAAGTTTATTGTTGCGTTCTGTTTACTTAAGTTCATTTTTTTTGCATTCGAAAGAAGGTAAGCGATCTTGACATGTCTTTTTATTAAAAATCACTATTGAAAAATAAGTCACAGCAACTATGTTAGAATTATAAAGTCGCACCAAACAAAGTCTGCAGCGGATTTGATAGCCCACGCAGTGTAAGTGTTATGTCATAGAACTTTGAAGTTTAAAATGACACTTGCACTGCGTGGGCTATCAAAATCGCTGCAGACTTTTTACGGTCTGACTATAAATAATATAGGTACGATCTTTTACATTATTTTGCTTTCATAAAAGTAAACTAATTTTTAAAGCATTTTTCAAATATTGAAAAGTAAAAGTAAAAAAGTAGTTTAGTAAAAAGACACGTCAATATTGTTTACCTTCTTTCTTAATGCTAAAAAAACGAACTAGTAGTAGTAGTAAAATACTTTATTGTACAAAAAGAAACATAAAACATGAAAGAACACACATCATTAGTACAAAGGCGAACTTATCCCTTTCAGGGATCTCTTCCAGTTAACCCTTGAGCAGTTGAGGGGAAATTGCGAAGCGTCTATGATAATTATTGCTTTCTCATTCTCATCCGCTGCTCTATCGCTAGTAGACACTAGACGCAAATTGTAACGTTTATTGGCCGTTTTTTCAATGAGTAGGTAAAGCCCCATTTAGACGGTTCAAGAACTTGCATGCAATATTTGATACATTGCTAACTACAGACTACAATGAATTCAGTCGATCGACCAAATACCGCAATGTAACGAAAATCGCATGCAAGTTCTTGAACCGTCTAAATGGGGCTTTAAGAGCGCAGCTCGATTTTGACGCGTGATAAAAAATTGTTTGTCATAAATATAAATAAATAATAAATAAATAAATATTATAGGACATTTTTACACAAATTGACTAAGCCCCACGGTAAGCTCAAGAAGGCTTGTGTTGTGGGTACTCAGACAACGATATATGTAATATTAAAATACTTAAATACATAGAAAACAACCATGACTCAGGAACAAATATCTGTATCATCATACAAATATATGCCCTTACCAGGATTCGAACCCGGGACCATCGGCTTCATAGGCAGGGTCACTACCCACTAGGCCAGACTGGTTGTCATAAGTAGGTATCTGGATGTTCACTTTTATTCAAACGTGATAGAAAAATTACCCATTATCTATAAGAAATAGGAAATTATTGCCTATTGATTTTTATAATATATTTAGTTTATAGGTACAAGACTAAAGTCAGACCGTGAAAAGTCTGCAGCGATTTTGATAGTCCACGCAGTGCAAGTGTCATTTTAAACGTCAAACTTCTATGAAATTATCACGTATAAATAACACTTACACTGCGTGGGCTATCAAATCCGCTGCAGACTTTTCTTGGAGCAACTCTACAATGTTACCTACGAACAAATAAAAATAATAATACCTAAGGTAGCAAGAAGAGTAAAAATATTAATGAAGACACATGTTTATAGTTTATAAATAATGTTTTTGACCCTAAGAAATATTAATAAAATATCTGCAAATATTTTGTTTCCTTTTATTTAAATCACTTGTAATGCCAAATTTCTTCTTCAGCTGTTCAGCCACTTAATATAAAATCACACTAGAGTCTGTGCGGAAAGAGAAGAGTCGTGGGATTTGAGGGCGCGCCAGTGCTATTTTATGGTTTTTGCTATGCTGACAACACTGGTCACGTGATTATAGTACGATACTAAAGGTCATGATACTTGTACCCCTTTTGTTCCGGTTTTTTACCATGGCTTACTAAACGGAGCCTGGTGGTGGTGTCGGCTCGTCAAATCAATCCTCTGATTTAGCGCAGGCACTAGTTTTCTTTTTAAAACACACTTTTGTTTTTATGTTTCAGATACTAAAAAGTGACAGTGCGATTGACAAAACTGCTAAAACTAGTTAAGAATCTGCCCAATACAACTGTAATTTTAGTACCAAACAAGATAGAGTCTCATTTATGTACTACCTAATCTGTGCAGTCCAACAGTTATTTTAATACAAAACCGGGTAGATCGGGTAAAAATTGGGCATTAGAACTGTAATTTTACTATCTGGGATATATTTCACCCATTGTAAACTTGACTTGTAATGTATGTGTACATTATTAATAATAAATATGAATATGAATAAAAATAGTGCATAAGTAGGTAGGCCTTATTGGGATATGTCCGGTTCTCTCATCTCACGATATTTTACTTCGCCGAAAAGTCTGCTAAATATGAAATACTTATAATTTCGTAACAGAACCTAAGTAAACGAACTTACAAATAAAGAAATATTTTTATGAAAAGGTTTTATTCTTTGTAATCGACGTCTGAATTAAAATATTCAATGTCACTTATGTTTGAGCTAGCTTCAGAACAACCAGGGACTGATGTGAGGAACTGGATGTGCTTGAATCCGGCACGTAGATTACGAATTCTTGCATATCACCTACTTAGCGGTCTTTTATTCGAGATACCGTAGCTACTTTTACACAATCCTGAAAAAAAAATTACATATAAATAACTTAAACTAATAACGCCTTATAAATCTATGATAAATAATATGCATAAAATGGAAAGTATCAAGACTATTTGTCAGTTATTTTAAAGATCATGAATGACCTGCATATTTATGAAAATTTATATATTTTGAATGAATATACTTACCGATTATTTACCGGAGACAAGTTACTTAGGGGGCTTATTAAATAGGTAATTATTTGATATTAAATACAACATCAATACCCGCGAATAGCGGAAACACGTTCCGCGACTTTTTGTAAGTCGATAGTCGGCTTTTAGCCGTTTTCTTCCCGCTGACAAAACCGAACAATGTTAAATATAATTTTTCTTGTGGTTTTATGTACGGTTTCATCGTGTTTTGAAAATATTTTATACATAAAACTTGCGGTTTTTGTTAATAAAAATATACAATGACAGAAGTTTGTTTACAAAGGTTGGATTGCCATATAAAATTTAAAATGTTAGTTCCCGTTTCTGCCACGACTCTTCTCTTTCCGCACAGACTCTACTCACCATATTCGACTTAGCTTATCGGCTTCCGCTAGTTTCACGGCTCGGCCACGACATTGCGCGACCGGCGGTGGCGGTGGTGGCAATCATAGGTGGGAACGAGAATCGCTGTGTCTCGCTCCAACCTATGGTTGCCGCCGCCGCCGCCGCCGCCGCCGCCAGTCGCGCAATGTCGTGGCCGGGCCGTGAGGCTTCAGGTTCGACAGCGACTGAGGATGATCTTGACGCGACTTTATTGTTAAGAGAATAAGAGCGTGTCAAGGTAATTCTGAACACCTCGCCCGCTTAGGGGCTGTCCATAAATTACGTCATCGATTTTCGACCCCCCCCCCTATAATCATCCAAAAATCACGCTTCAAATGACCCCATTTCCTCCTATTTCATGTTACCGTCATCCGATTGTCCAGACCCCCCCCTAATTTGAAATGACGTAATTTATGAATAGCCCCTTAGCAACTTCTGCTGCTGACGTTCCTACGTATTAAGTATTAAGTCGTATAGTATTATACTAAGGCCACTTGCATCATTCCACTAACCCGGGGTTAACCGGTTAAACCTGGAGTTACCATGGTTACCAGTATAATTTGACACTAACTTAACTGTTTAACCGCTTAACCCCGGGTTAGTGGGATGGTACAATTGGGCCTAACACTACTAACAGCCAAACAACCGGCTATTAACCCTTTAACCGCCAGAGTCTGATATATAAGACATTATACATATCCAGCTCATTTCGCCACAGTCTGATAAATAAGACAAAGATCTGATTTGGTTTTTACAGCACATTTATAACTTCTGTAACTATGCCAACCTTACTCTGCGTGGTACAATTACTATCGGTGGCGACACGAGTACGCTCGATCAAAAATTACTGGCGGTTAAAAGGTGAACCTTATAATATATTTGCAGTAAGGTAAGGTGTATGCATCATCACATTATGTATAGTGTGGACGGATAGTTACAATGCATAAAATTAAAATGTATAATACTGAATTTCATTTCACTTTGAAATGAACCTTCTTTGCCTACAGTCACCCTAGGAGAGCAGTTGTAACCATCGATGTGTGTAAAATAAGTTATTTTTAAAATGGCGCTTATTTTAAAAGCTGCAGTGAGATTATATTATTATTTAAATGAAGATATTGCAGGTAAGTTGAGTCAAAACAATGATTCATTTAGGTATATACCTACTATGGATATTGCCAAGTCTTACTGTTTGAATTCTTAAAATTAAATGTAAACGCTAATTCTATAGTTTGTAGACATTTCTACTTAGCATTTTTTATTTTATAAAAAAAAAAGTGCTACTCACACTATTACTCGCAGTGATGCCTCGCCTTTCTGGGTACCATCACCCACACACTGTTATCTAACTGTACATCGGTGGACCTTGGACCTTAAATGCCTTTTGTAATAAGGTCCACCGATGTAATTAGGACTATTGCTATGTGTACTTCAAAATTATAGAATGGTTCTGCTATGCTCTATCGTATTTTTCTCCCACCAAAGATCCGCGAACCCAAAACTGGTTCCTCATGAGGACGCCATGGCCGGGGGTAGCCATCATCGTGCTCTACCTGGCGTCCGTGTCCTACTGGCTGCCGGCGTTCATGCGCTCGCGGCGCGCTTACGATCTGCGCGGCGTCATAGCGGTTTACAACGCCACGCAGATTATTATGTGTGGCTACGTGGTTTATAAAGTGAGTAGACTGTAGGTATGACACTATGGCCCAGAGCAACCCTGGTTAACGACCTACTATATACATATATCACATTCAAATGGCTCTGCGGCAAAGGATCGCCCACTGCCACGTCATATCCGAAAAAAGTTTCTCCAAGTTTGTTAGGTATTAGAGTTAGACCAAGAAAAGTCTGCCGAGATTTTGATAGCATACGCAGTGCAAGTGTTAATTAATACGTCATAAGTTTTGCCATTTAAAATAACACTTGCACTGCGTGTGTTATGAAACTCGTTGCAGATTTTTCTTGGTCTAACTCTATTTCTCTTCTATTTAATATTTAATATCATCTTTTTCCACATAACCTCACCTCACCTATGTATTCCGAAAGAAGTTTCGATTATTTTTCAAGTTTCTCATGTAATTCTTATTCCATAGAGCCTCGTGCTGGGTTGGTTCAGCCACTACCGCCTGTTCTGTCAGCCGGTGGACGAGGGCCCCAACAGCGTGGAGTACGCGTGGCATGTCTGCTACGCGTACTTCTACATCAAGATCATTGACCTACTAGACACGGTACGATTTTACTTCTACAGTTATGCTATTTAAGCCATTTATGCGTAACGGGCTTGAGCCACTGTACCCGGCTATTTTTTACCTAGACACTATTCCCTCCTTGCACATAAAGCGGGCTTAGTAACTACGGTTAGCAAAGGAATGCAATCCGCAAATATGCTAGAGACAGTAGAGACCCCTCTACTTAAAGAGGCATTAATACAGTGAAACCTGGTTAAGTGGGACCTGGATAAGTGAGAAACCTCTATAGCTGGGACTCATGGTGCGGTCCCGACACTTTAGCACTGAATTACCTCTGTTACTGAGAAAAAACGAACTTCTATAACTGGGATTCGTTGTTGTGATTTTATAGTCACATTTACCTCTATAATTGAGACAGAGAGTGTATTTTACCTCTTTTACTGAGACTATATTTATAAGATTACATTTTCCTAATTGTTTTTTAGAATTTTATAGGGAATTGACTTCTGTATCTGAGATAACGTCAATCTATGACCTCTCTAACTTGGACTTCATTGAACAATTTCCGTATTCTTACTAACTCTTAGTTTATCCACAAATTCCGCATTTGCCTGATTGTGTCTAAACAACTTCAAGTTTGATTTAGTTAATTTATGTAAGTAGTTAAAACTATCGAAACGAAAGCTGAAATTTTGATAAGTAACACGAATAAATAAATTTTCATTTATTAAATTTCTAATACGCAATGAAGTCCGTATCAAATTTAATTTAATTTTGAAATATATATTCCTTTGGAGAATCATTCAAAATAAATTCAAATAAATATTTAAATAGACTTAAAAAATATTTAGGGACAAGGATTATTTTACCTTATTTATTTTTAAAGATAATTACTAAATACCTTATTAACCACCTCTATAACTGAAATATACTCTATTCTCACCTCTATAAATGGAACCCTCTGTAAATGAGACAGAAATTTATTTTTACCTGGCTAACTGGGAGCCTGTGTAAGTGGAAAACCTCTTTAAGTGAGACAAATTTGCTCGTCCCTTGAGATTTCACTTATCCAGGTTTCACCGAGTGGGATTTCTCTCTCTTTGGTAGGTACCTGATTGATAATGATTAAGTACCCATAAAATGAGGTGTCTTT
Source organism: Cydia fagiglandana (assembly GCF_963556715.1). Classification (NCBI taxonomy): domain Eukaryota; kingdom Metazoa; phylum Arthropoda; class Insecta; order Lepidoptera; family Tortricidae; genus Cydia; species Cydia fagiglandana. Next base: position 13,921,905 of record NC_085949.1, on the reverse strand, counting down.
TCAAATTTATTTTTCTATGAAATCCATACAGAAATACGCCTCTTTAAAAGACACTCCTCAAATGTAAAGATTCGTGATATCTTTATATATTTCTACTTATATTGGCTATATCTATCTAGGTACTATGTTATCCATCGCGTGGATAATTTGCATGGTCAGCGGATGTTATAACTATCATGCAAATCTTACTATTGAATTCAAATTAAAGCGTGGCGTGAACGTTATTTAACTAAGTACCTAAACCTCAACCTTTAACACCTCGTTAAAGGGCTCGTTGTACTGTTGGGCGTTTTCTAATATGTATATCTATTTACAGTGAAACCTGGTTAAGTGGGACCTGGATAAGTGAGAAACCTCTATAGCTGGGACTCATGGTGCGGTCCCGACAGTTTAGCACTGAATTACCTCTGTTTGTGAGAAAAAAGGAACCTCTATAACTGGGATTCGTTGTTGTGATTTTATAGTCACATTTACCTCTATAATTGAGACAGAGAGTGTATTTTACCTCTTTTACTGAGACTATATTTATAAGATTACATTTTCCTAATTGTTTTTTAGAATTTTATAGGGAATTGACCTCTGTATCTGAGATAACGTCAATCTATGACCTCTCTAACTTGGACTTCATTGAACAATTTCCGTATTCTTACTAACTCTTAGTCTATCCACAAATTCCGCATTTGCCTAATTGTGTCAAAACAACTTCAAGTTTGATTTGGTTAATTTATGTACCTAAGTAGTTAACATTATCGAAACGAAAGACGAAATTTTGTTCAGTAACACGAAAAAATATTTTTTTATTTATAAAATTTCTTATACGCAATGAAGTCCGTATCAAATTTAATCTAATTTTGAAATATCAATCCTTTGGAGAATCATTCAAAATAAATTCAAAGAAATATTTACACAGACTTAAAAAATATTTAGGGACAAGGATTATTTTACCTTATTTATTTTTAAAGATAATTACTAAATACCTTATTAACCACCTCTATAACTGAAATATAATCTATTCTTACCTCTATTAATGGAACCCTTTGTAAATGAGACAAAAATTTATTTGTACCTGGCTAACTGGGAGCCTGGGTAAGTGGAAAACCTCTTTAAGTGAGACAAATTTGCTCCTCCCTTGAGATCCCACTTATCCAGGTTTCACTGTAATTAGAATGTCCCAGGCCTATTTATGCAACGGCTCTTTAAGAATGACGTAACAACAGATGTAGTGCAAAAATGTATTCCTTCGTATTTTCTCGGAAGCGTTCGTATTGTACATGACAACGTGGGTTGTTTGACTGATGGCAAGAACGCGTCTGGCGATCAACTACTTATATTTCTACATAATAATTAACGCATTCACTGCCACCGACGCATATATGAGTCACCGTGACTTTCAGCCTGTGCCTTTGACGCACAGACGCGTTCAAGATTTATCAGTAAGAGAATCACAGGATCCTCTGGTCCCGGTGGACGATCATCACCCGCCACTGGAGGTGAGCTTGCAGTGCGCGCGCGCGCGGTCGTCGGAGCCCACGCCCCCGCCACCAGTGACAAATAATCCTCAGCAGTACCCGCAATGGAACTTTCGTAAGTGTAATTTTTTTGAATTATATTCCCAAATGGAACTTGTAGACTGGTCTGAATTATATAACTTAAAGGATGTCGAAACTTCCGTTCAGTATTTTTATAATAAAATTAATAATATCATTAACAGAAACACACCTGTAAAAAAAAAGATCATTCAAAACAGCAAATTTAAATACCCCGAATGGTACACTAAAGATATCATACGCGCGATAAAAGAAAAAGCTAAGTGGCATAAATTATATAAGATCAGTGGAGCAGATAGTGATTATAAAATGTTCTCTTTGTATCGAACTCAAGTAAAACAAAGCATTAGTAGTTCATTTGAAAATTACCAAGACCGTTTACAAGACCGATTTACCCTAGATCCTGCCTCCTTTTGGGGGTTTGTACGATCTCGGCGCTCTGATAGCGATAAGTGTAGCATATCGAAAGACGGGCAAAAATTGAGACAGGAAGAGTGCGCTGAAGAACTCGCGAAATACTTTCAGTCCGTGTATGGCGACATAGAACCTCGCCTTGATGCTGACGCGGCGGCCGCGGCGGCGGAGGGCGGCGCTGGAGCGGGCGCGCGCGTGCACGTGGCACACCTGCAGCTGCAGGACGTGCGTGCCGCCCTATGCCGCCTCAGGCCGAAGCGGTCCGCCGGCCCCGATGGCATACCACCATACGTCGTCAAGGATTGTAGAGTCCTAATAGCAGAGCCGCTCTTGCATATCTTTAATTTATGCCTAGATAAAAGTGTCTATCCGAAACGTTGGAAGACGACCCGAGTGACACCCGTACCTAAAGGAGGCTCCGGAACAGATGTAAGTGGATTCCGGCCTGTGGCGGTTCTGTCGACATTTGCCAAGGTCTTCGAATCCGCTATGCACGCCGCCATATTCCCTCAAGTAAGCGCCAGATTAAGTGATGCGCAACATGGGTTCCGGCCGGGCCGCAGCACAGAGAGTAATCTCTTGTGCTTTATGAACTACGCGACGCCAGAGTTGGACCAACCAGGTGGACAAGTTGATATCGCATACTTTGATTTTAAAAAGGCGTTCGATACTGTTGACAATGACGTTCTACTGCTTAAACTTGCCGCCATCGGTTTTACTCCCCGACTTCTTAAATTCTTTGCAAATTATTTTAGAGACCGAAACCAATATGTTGACTATAAAGGCTTTATTTCAAACAGTTATCGCACACTTTCAGGAGTCAGTCAGGGCAGCAACTTGGGGCCATTAGGGTTTACTATTATGATTAATGATCTTCCAGACGTAGTACTGCAGGCAAATTGTCTATTATTTGCTGATGACATTAAACTCTTCTTAAAAATAAGTAATTTGGCTGATTGTAACAAATTACAAAATGACATACAGAGAGTAGTTAACTGGAGCAATAAAAATAAATTGTATTTCAATTTGTCCAAATGCAGTGTCATGACATGCAGTAGGGCGATCTCTCCTCTGCATTATGATTATAACGTAGGGGGGCAACCGGCTACACGAGTATCATCCGTCCGAGACCTAGGAGTACTCGTTGAACCTGACTTGTCCTTCAGGACTCACGTTATAGGCATTTGTAAGAAAGCCTACAGAAACTTAGGGTTCATATTGCGTCAGACTAAGAATTTCCGTAACACCACAGCAGTAAAGACTCTATACAACGCCCTAGTTAGGAGTAGATTGGAAAGTGGCGCACTTATATGGAATCCATACGAAAATAAATATATTATGCTAATTGAAAAAATACAGAATAAATTTCTTAGACACCTATATTTCAAAAACTATGGGGTATATCCATTTTACCCTTTGATGTACCCAACACTTTTTGTCCTAGGTATGGTTGGGTACATCAAGTTAGAGGTGAGAAGAAATTTAGCACTGGTCACATACGTTTTTAAAGTATTAAGGGGGATAATTCACAACCCGGAAGTACTTGGTTCACTGGGACTGTTGGTGCCTCTAGGGCCTCGAAGGCGGGCGCCGCGCCTGTTTGCGCGCCCGACTGCACGCACTAATTTACTTGCCAAAGCGCCCATTGTCAGGGCAATAGTAATATTGAACGAAGTCTCCGCCAAAATAGATATATTTAACTGCACTCTGAGTGAATTCACAAAGATAACAAGCTGGAAATTATGCTATCAGCCAAATATTTAGTTATACTGTAATAATATTTACTGTAATAATATTTTTAAGTAGGTTGTAAAATGTTAATTATTTAATTTTGTCTAAATTGTAATAATAATCTTTGTGTAATATTTTTTAATGTGTTGTTACCTGTAAATTATTTATTTTTGTCTTCCTTTATGTAATACATATCGCGCATTGGATTACTCTGTAAAGTGGTACTGTATACTTGATTATTAAATAAATAAAATAAAAATAAAAAATATATAGTGACAGAGAAGTGCGGCACCTGGTGAATGTCCAGGAAAAGAGGGTGGCAGTGAATGCGTTAATGTAGCGTATTTTACATTTGCACGGCCGCAAGCCGATCGGCACCTCGCAGACGCGGACGGCTTCGAACGGACTCTACCATACCTACATAATGTTTAGGCACATTGAAAATGCGCTCCGACGCGGCTCGACTCCAGCCGATCGGTGGGAATCGTACAAATCAAATAGGTAGCATGCGCTGCTACAAAATTATCTTGACGATAGCTCTGCTACATTTTTGCCGACTGTTATTCACTCACATCACGTTATTTGAAAACACTCACTCCTTATAAACTTGACTATACAAAACACGGTGAAAAGTAGTGATACCAACATGCAGTTACTCGAAAGAGTACTCTTCCGTTTTATAAACCTGTGTATTGCAGGTTTTCTTCATATTGAGGAAGAAACGAGAACAAGTGACGTTCCTGCACGTGTACCATCACTTCGGCATGATAATGGTGGCGTGGGGCATCACCAAGTGGGTGCCAGGTGAGATTCACGCTTCATCAATATGATGAAAACCTGCAATACACATGTTAAATAAAATGGAAGAGTACACTTTGCAGTAACTGCATGTTGGTATCACTACTTTACTCACATTACATTACTTTAAAACGCCCACTCCTTATAAACTTGACTATACAGAACATGGTGAAAAGTAGTGATATCATCATGCAGTTACTGCCAAGTACTCTTCCATTTTACTTAGCCTGTGGATTGCAGGTTTTCTTCATATTGAGGAAGAAACAAGAACAAGTGACGTTCCTGCACGTGTACCATCACTTCGGCGTGATAATGGTGGCGTGGGGCATCACCAAGTGGGTGCCAGGTGAGATTCACACTTCATCAAATACTTATGTTACAAACACTTTTAAAACATAAACAAAATTATACCTTGTTTTCTTACAGCAAGGCTCACAATCGATTGTACTTCTTGCAGACAACGAACGCGATATATTTTTTCGTCAGATTTCACAAACGTGTCGGCAAGTTTGTATAAAGGGGCCCACAGATTACCAGTTCGCCGGACGATATCAGCTTGTTAGTTGTTCAGAACTGTCCCCTTTTGCGATTAACCACCGATTAACTGACAGATTGATATCGTCCAGCGACTGTTAAGGAGTTGTGCACAAATCACGCGAGGTGTTTTCGGCTACTTTTAGATTCTTTTCCCCCACCCCCACTCGCGTGATTTGTGCACAAGCCCTTGTGAGCCCCTTAAGAGGGCTTAGACTTTTAGAACCCAAGGTAGCCGAGGACGGAATGAGTAATGGATATCAGGCCTTACGAAACGGAGTTCGAACCTTCGAACCACGACGGCCACCATATTGCGCGGAACGGCTTCATCTACATCAGCGGTCAAATTCGGGCTACAATATGTTTGACAAAACACGTCTTTCCTTTAATCGCGACACGCATTTTCTTGGCTACCTAGTCACGTGTTCATTCTGACATTCTCTGTTTTACCAGGCGGGCACATGACAATGCTGGTGACCCTCAACTCGTTCGTGCACATGGTGATGTACACCTACTACCTGCTCACGTCCTGGGACGACTCCTACAGGCACTCGCTGTGGTGGAAGAAACACGTTACGCAACTGCAAATAGTAAGTATAACAATAACTGCCTCTCTGACACTGTGTTTTACCAGGCGGGCACATGACAATGCTGGTGACCCTCAACTCGATCGTGCACATGGTGATGTACACCTACTACCTGCTCACGTCCTGGGACGACTCCTACAGGCACTCGCTGTGGTGGAAGAAACACGTTACGCAACTGCAAATAGTAAGTATAACAATAACTGCCTCTCTGACACTATGTTTTACCAGGCGGGCACATGACAATGCTGGTGACCCTCAACTCGTTCGTGCACATGGTGATGTACACCTACTACCTGCTCACGTCCTGGGACGACTCCTACAGGCACTCGCTGTGGTGGAAGAAACACGTTACGCAACTGCAAATAGTAAGTATAACAATAACTGCCTCTCTGACACTCTGTTATACCAGGCGGGCACATGACAATGCTGGTGACCCTCAACTCGTTCGTGCACATGGTGATGTACACCTACTACCTGCTCACGTCCTGGGACGACTCATACAGGCACTCGCTGTGGTGGAAGAAACACGTCACGCAGCTTCAAATATTAAGTATAACAATAACTGCCTCTCTGACACTATGTTTTACCAGGCGGGCACATGACAATGCTGGTGACCCTCAACTCGTTCGTGCACATGGTGATGTACACCTACTACCTGCTCACGTCCTGGGACGACTCCTACAGGCACTCGCTGTGGTGGAAGAAACACGCTACGCAACTGCAAATAGTAAGTATAACAATAACTGCCTCTCTGACACTCTGTTATACCAGGCGGGCACATGACAATGCTGGTGACCCTCAACTCGATCGTGCACATGGTGATGTACACCTACTACCTGCTCACGTCCTGGGACGACTCCTACAGGCACTCGCTGTGGTGGAAGAAACACGCTACGCAACTGCAAATAGTAAGTATAACAATAACTGCCTCTCTGACACTCTGTTATACCAGGCGGGCACATGACAATGCTGGTGACCCTCAACTCGATCGTGCACATGGTGATGTACACCTACTACCTGCTCACGTCCTGGGACGACTCCTACAGGCACTCGTTGTGGTGGAAGAAACACGTTACGCAACTGCAAATAGTAAATATATAGCTGGTATAATATGTCTGTGTCAAGTGTAAAATATGTTTGCACACAGCTTAGGTACTCAAATATATGTCCCATAGTTCTTAATTCGCTGACATAAGAGCTATGGGACTATATTTTTGAGTATGATGAGTGCACTCATATTTTTAGACTTGACTGTATTACCTACAGACAATATGGTGGAGGTTAATGTAAGTTCAGTCTATTAAGAACCACATAATAAGTCTGAGAATGCATGGACCTGCTATCACTGGCTTAGCATTACGAACTAAAATGCACAGTGCAAACTCTTGTACATACATGATGTGATCTTGATTCCATGCTCAGTCGACTATTGTACATTCATTATTTATCTTGATTCCACCTTGATCCTTCATTCGGATCGTATAAAGACAAAGCGTTCGAGCGCCTACAAAAATTAAATAGCACTATATCGGACGTGCATGGCGTAGATAAAGTTCTAATATCTGGGTCATCTGGGAGGACCGAGCTTAATTTGCTCGGAAATCATATAAAAACTCAAAAATGCGCATTTTTCCCGAGATAAGACCTAACTAGATCGACTTTTCGGCCCCGAAAACCCCAATATAAAGACAAGATAAATAAAGATTATTCGGTTAATTTCGAAAATTGAGTTATTCCGGAAATCACTCATATTCCGTTGCAATAAGAGGCATTTTTTAGTGTTTTTTCCATTAAGTACCTGAATACATTTACCAATTAAATTGTTTCAGTTGCAGTTCACATACCTGATGGTACACTTCGGCATACTGGCGGTGAAGCGCGAGTGCGACTTCCCGCGCCCCTGCGCCTACATCATGTTTCCGCAGAACCTCTTCATGGTGCTCATGTTCGGAGACTTTTATTATAGGACTTACATTAAGAAGAAGACCAAGCAGTAGTTGAAAACCACAAAATGACTATGGGCCACTTGCATCATTCTTCTAACCCGGGGCTAACCGGTTGAACATGGAGTTACCATGGTTACCACTACAATTTGACACTGGGTTAACGGTTTAACCTCTTAAACCCGGGTTAGGATGGTGTTAGACGGCGCGCGAACTCGCATGCGATTTTAGTTACATTGCGGACTGTTGGTTACGTCCAATTCGACCGACCGATCAAAAACCGCAATGTAATGACACTCGCATCGTCTAAATGGGGCTTAAGGGTGGCATTCCACCTGTCAATGTCAGTACAGTCAAGGAATTTAAATTCCGACCCATTTCGTACTTTGTCACAGTGACAATCAATATGAAAGCCGCTATTAGAGACCTCATACCACCTCATACGGTTGTCACTGTGACAAAGTACGAAATGGGTCGGAATTTAAATTCCTTGACTGTACATCTCACTCTCTCATTAAGCTATACTGTTAACTGAACATCGGTGGACCTTAATTATGCCTTTCGTAATAAGGTCTATCGATGCACAGTGAGGAATGTTGCTGCTTGTACTTTTTACAACATACCTACTGGACCGATCGGTGCCTCTATTTATATCGTGAAAGATTGAAATAAAACAAAACAGCGATTGAAATACTCAATAGACTATATTAAAAGTCTTTAAGTGCAATAACATTATATCATTAATTCTTAAGAATTTTATTCTTATCCTAGAAGCGCTTATAGCACCTTATGTTATTAAACATTGCAACACATTGTTATGCTAAGCACCATTGCCTATTAAATATCAAAATAAATAAAATCATTCTCACTTTAAAACATTCTAAAATAAACTTGTTGAATTATCACAATGTCTTATTATTTAAATTTATTGAGGCCATTTTTATTTTAATTCAAAATAAATAAAAACATTCTCACTTTAAAAGAATCTAAAATAAACTTGTGGAATTATCACAATGTCTTATTATTTAAATCTATTGAGGCCATTTTTATTTTAACTTAATACTAGGTACAATTCAAACTGAATAATACAGATACAATTTTAACGTACTTTTACCCCAATCAAGAAGTTTTCTTAATGAAAACCAACAATCTGAGTAAAGTCAGACCGTAAAAAGTCTGCAGCGATTTTGATAGCCGACGCAGTGCAAGTGTCATACGAGTATTAAACGTCAAACTTCTATGAAATTATGACGTTATACATATCACTTACACTGCGTGGGCTATCAAATCCGCTGCAGACTTTGTTTGGTGCGACTATAGTACCCCTGTCTGTAGGTAGTATAATCTGTATTAGGTAAATACAATATGTATTGTAGTCCATTGCACAAGTAGGTAAATATATTATAATCAAACTGATTTACTTTTTGATTCAATCAAAAAGCATATTAAGTCTATTATCCTACAGGTCACTTCATGGTGGTCCCGTATAAACAAATGTTATATCGTCAACTTATTTTCTGAATTAGAAACTCTAAGAGATAGAAGTTTTTGAGCATTTTATGAGTCCCTTTGTCACTAAAAAATAAATATCTAGAATTGCGTTTATATGAAACACGGTCACAATCCCATAGTACACACCCGAAATGACTAACAGTAAAATTAACACTTTAACTGTCCCTCGCCTTCACTACTCACATGGATCGATACGTCCGTGCATTACAGGTAATGCACAAATGTATAGAGCATACCCATTTCTGACGTCACTTGGACGTGACAGAGCTAGTTTGACGGTGCATGTCATATAATGCACGGACGGTAAACGTGTTAACTTATGGTATTCACCAATTAAATAAACAATTAAGTAAACTAACAAAACTTCCGTGAGATACTACGGGTCACTCACGTATTGCGGCCCGCAGTCTGCGCCGGTCCGTCACCGTAAACGCAAGCTCCTGATGACACTCCTCGGTACGGAGTGAAACATTTCGAGCGTTTTTCGACTTAAAATACGTAAGTGACCCGTTCTTAATTTAATAAATCAGTAAACAGCCGAAAAAAATCTTTGTCATCACTTCAGTCGAGAAAAGAGATTCTGTTTCACTAACTCAATAACATTGCTATCGCTGAAAGCATCGATAACCGCCTTCGTCAAGCAAAGACTCCTCGTCCCGTCTATCTCATCCTCATCAAAAGACACTCCCGTATTCGCATACTCTCTTACATTCCTTTTCAATATGTCTATAAGTTCCTCAGCAGTTATAGTGGGGGGTACCTCCAAGTTTTTGTGGTCTTTAAGCACTGCTTGTAGGTCGAAGGTCTCGATGTCCCGAGGGTTGGCTTCGTCGTCGCAGGTGCGCTGCCGCTTGATCCGTCGGAGCTTGCGACGGCTGTCCAGATACGACTTGGTGACTGATTCTAGTTGGAGAAACAGCACTGCTAGAGGGGTGTCTGATAGGTCATCCTGGAAAAAAAAGTGGAAATCGTAAGAGTGGTATAGAAATAATAGTCACATAACGAAAAAAGGCCGTCTTGGCTGATTTTGTTTTTAACCCCCACACATAGACGGGTGTTATAAGTTTGCCGCCATTGTCTCTCTCTCTGTTTGTCTGTGGCATCGTACCTCTCAAACGGATGGACCGATTTTGATGCGGTTTTCCTTTTTTTTTTTTTATTATGAATGGGCTTACTCATGGCCACAGACTAGCCGAGGCGTAGACGTGGCCTACGATGGAGCGAGCTCGCCCAGAAGGTGCCTGTTCACTCTTGATTTGAAGGTTGCCGGGTTATAAGAACACGGAAATATAGACGCCGGCAAGGAATTCCATTCCTTGGCAGAAACCTCCTTCCTTGGCTTGGTTCCTTACGTGAAAGCAAGTTTCCTTGCTGTGGTTCAGGAATGACAAGGCATTTTTGAGCGTAGGGGGTGCATAATTTAATAGTTATGTTAATTACATAACATCCATGGGCCAGGCAAGATTTCGGTATAATTTGGGGGTACTAAGTTTCCTTTACACAGCAGTTAGATAGGCTTATTATGATGTTAAAAAACCATGATTGCCATCTCAAAATGGTAGCTAACAAAAATGGCCGCCAATCCAAGATGGCGGATATTGAGTTTTAAGAAATCAACCATAATTCGAGAAATATACGTCTGATTTCGTTGCTGTTTTTTTTTTTATCAAAGCTCTATAAGTGAGCTTAAAATTATGTTTATATATTATATCGATAAAGTCAACCATTAAGTAGTAATTAAAGAAATATTGAAAAAAAACTCATTTTTTTGTGATACTTTTTTTTAAATTAAGTTTTTACAAAACATCTCGTACATTACAAAAAAGTTTTAAATGAGGCAAAATAGTTTATTAAATTAACTTTAATTTGACGCACAATTTGTATGGGACTGATGACTGAAAACACATGGAAAAATGAATTTGGTTTTACTTCCGTTGAAATTCACCGTGGACTAAATCACTGCGTACAAAACAAAAAGCTTCGGATAGATGTTGTATTGTACAGAAATCATGTTTTTAGTATATTTTAATAACTTTAGCAATTGATTATAATAATATTAGAATAATAGTATTATTAGTTTTATTTGTTACAAGTAAAAACTATGTTAAAATCTTGCGTTTTGTACACATAATTAATGTTACTAACAGATCTAACGCGATCAAATTTCATTATTCATTGAAACGTCAGAAAAAGGTAAAAAATAAAAATTTAATCGCGTTTAACCGTTAGTAACATTAATTAGCTAAAAACTAGTTATTCAGTGAAAATCTTTTCGGCTATTATTAAGTTAACTAGATATTTGTATAATATGTAGTGAAATAGGACGATTTTGTAAAGTACACCCCCAAAAAGGTGGACAGTAGGCATTATTCAATTTTAATGCAGCATTAATAAGGAATTTTGAGTCTATTCTTATCTTATTGTTTTCGGGGGCCCTTGTTTGGATACACTTCGATCCATAGGGATCTTTTGCGTAATTACCCCCTAGAAAAGATCCGTCAACTATTCAAGAGCTTTTCCCACCATATCCATGTGCCGGATGATGGAGCTCCTGGTTAGCGTTTTAAAGTCCTTTGGTTCAAGATATCCTGCTCCAAAGTCCTTCATTCTTTGTCTGGCGAGGGCGTAACATTCACAAATTAGGTTATGTTATCACAGATTAGGTTTTACTGTCTCTCTTCGCCACACATACGCCAATCGGTGTTGTCAGAGTGTCCCATCTTGGCCAGAATTCCTTTGACCCCGTAATGGCCTGTAAACACCCTTGTTATGATTTGGAGTTGTCTTTTGCTAAGCTTCCAAAGCTTTTTGCTCCAACCGGAGTCTACTCCTTGCATAAAGAGCTTTGCGTGCTTTAGACCCGTCAGACTGTCCCATTCTTCCCGATGTTTGATCTTAGATGGTCTTTAGCGTTATGATGGTTCCCTGTGAGAGCCCCACAAATCGTTCCGGACCTATAAGGTTACTTACAGATCCAGCTCTGGCAAGTTCATCTGCATTTTCATTGCCTATGAATCCCTCGTGCCCTGGCATCCATACCAGTTGCACTCTGTTTTGCCTTCCAAACTGGTTCAGAGCTTGGACACCATTGTATACCAGTCTAGAGTCCACTAGAGTCTATTACTAAACGACGTGATATAGGTAGGTACCGGATGAAAACTCTTTACTTAAGTTATATTTAAGAAAATATCTTTGAAGCATCTGTTACGCTAACCACATCCTCTATTAAGTAAGAAATACGTTTCGCAAGTAAATACAGAATTTTGAGATTTTACTCTTGGGTTTATTAGTTGTCAAGCGGACCCCAGGCCCCTATGAGCCGTGGCAAAATGCCGGGATAACGCGAGGAAGAAGAAGACTCTTGGGTTTATGATAACATGTTTCTTCAGTTACAATATCATCACCACACTAGCTGATAAAGACTCTCTTGATTGTTCCAAAGCTGATAAGATAGTTGCATTTTATTCACATGTGAGACAAAATAATCAAATGCAAATTTTGAGTTGTTTTCTTATGTTTGCTGGTAAAATTGACTTTTAAATGATGATTTTGAATGATAAAGATTTTATAACATTCATTTTGAATCGAATCGCTTTGATTTTGTTTGATATTTTACAGTTAGTATTTTCCTCGTGTTGGTGTGGTGAAAACCTCGCTACGCTCAAGATTCCATTTTTCGAACCACGAGCGTAGGGAGTCTTTTTGTCTGTAATTTTATTAAATACGTGATATTGGTGAAATGGACTCTATATTGGCAGTGATATTTCACAGTGTATACCTAAGAATTCATCCGGTATATCACGTCGGTTAGTAATATCCTCAAAACTCCTTATTAATGCTGCATTAAATAACAATGCCCAAGATTGTCCGTCATTTAGGGCCTATCTCGCCACATATTTTACACATATCTAGTTCACTTTATTTATAGCCGAACACATTTTCACTGAAGACATTTCTATTTATACCGAATACCAGTTTTTACTTGGAACAAATCAAAACCAATATTACTATCATACTACTATTCAGGTTCCGTAGGCGGTATCAAAATACCTGTTAATATCGTTTTAAAACCTCATTATATCATTCATCATGGAACGCAAACTACAAAATTACTTCTGACTGGTAAGAAGGGGAACGGAATTTTATGGTTCGCGGGGAACGATATAACACCGGTTACGGTTACTGTCGGCTTTCGGAGACTCTCAGTTAACCTCGTTGTCATGTTGTGAAAGAGATTTTCTACCTATCTTACTTCGACATTTTCAATTTAATCGGTTAATTTAGTTCCACAAAACCGAAAGGCGAACGCATATCAACGGTATCTCAATAGAACAGTTTTTTAACTGGTAACCGAAACGAAATCCTTTTCGTTCCCGGGTTTATGAACGAAACCGGTTTGAAAAATAAAACGGTTTCCGAGCCCTGCTACTATTATTATAAATTATTAAATTATACTAAAAATATCATTTTTGTACTCTACAACTTCATCTGACGCTTGTTGTTCTGTACGCAGTTATTTAGTCAACGGTGAATTTAAACAGAAGTAAAATTAAATTCATGTTTCCATGTGTTTCAGTCATCAGTCCCATACAAATTGTGCGTCAAATTAAAGTTAATTTAATACACTATTTTGCCTCATTTAAAACTTTTTTGTAATGTACAAGATATTTTGTAAAAACTCAATTTAAAAAAAAAGTATCACAAAAAAATAAGAAAATTTACAATATTTCTTTAATTACTAATTAACGGTTGACTTTATCGATATAATATAGGAACATGATTTTAAGCTCACATTTAGAGCTTTTGTTTAAAAAAAATTGCAATGTAATCGGACGAATACTTCTCGAGTTACGGTTGATTTTTTAAACTCAATATCCGCCATCTTGGATTGGCGGCCATTTTTGTTAGCTACCATTTTGAGATGGCAATCATGGTTTTTTAACATCATAATAAGCCTATCTAACTACTGTGAAAAGGAAACTTGGTACCCCCAATTTATACCATTTTCAAAAATTTGACCAGCTGGCCCATGGACTAAATAGAGAGAATTATAAAATAGAGTCAACACCAAAGAGCAGCTAGGATACAAATTGTATGGGCCTATTACAGTACAGTCGTTCGTCCCAATTTTGCAGGAAAATGACCACCTCTGCGTTACAAAAGAGTTCAAGGTCCCTATAATTAGTGGGGGGCGACCTTAGTTTAAATTCAATCAATAATCTTCAAATGTTTTATAATGGTTTTGTGGGTGTGTCATAATTATGTAAATAAACCCTACAACAATTATAACACACACCCCCTATTATATCACAGTGTTAAATGATGTTAAGTCACGCGATAGTTTCAAACTTAAACAATGATTAAATTGTAATTATTAGAGAGTTTCAACACTGATCTGACCATGAGATTTAATTGAAATTGAATTGGGAGCGCCAGACAGTTACAAAGTTAGCTAGAGTGAGAAAAGTAAAAAAAGTAATTATTATTAATTAATTATAATTATAAAATTTATTTATGTATATATATATATCGGGGATCTCGGTAACGGCTCTAACGATTTCGATGAAATTTGCTATATGGGGGTTTTCGGGGGCGATAAACCGATCTAGCTAGGTCTTATCTCTGAGAAAACGCGCATTTTTTAGTTTTTATATGTTTTCCGAGCAAAGCTCGGTCTCCCAGATATTAAGAATTAAAGTCAAATCAAATCAAAAACAGCTAACAAGTGTAGCGACACACTTATAGAGTAAATCTTTTTTGAATCGTGTCGCCGGTAAAATGCATTTTGAAACCGCAGCGAATTGGCGCTCTACCAACGCTATCTTTAATACTTGTATTGTTCCAGATAGCAATTTACTGGTCATTAGCATTAGGTTACGAAACAATGCATATATTTATAGCTATGGACACTTTCCTTTGACTTAAATTAATATAAATATCTGTGAGACCGAGCTTCGCTCGGAAAACATATATAAACTCAAAAATGCGCGTTTTCCTAGAGATAAGAACAAGCTAGACCGATTTTTCGACCACGAAAACCTCTATATAGCAGTATTCATCGAAATGTTAGAGCCGTTTCCGAGATCCCCAAAATATATATATAAACAAGATTTTGCTCGTTTAAAGACTTCAAAGGTATTAGATACATAAATGTACAGACATGGCCTAAAATATAGATACGAATAAAGAGCCAATATTATTTATGCTCTACCTTAACCCTTTGAACGCCACGCCTTTCGTGCGCGGCGCGTCATCGTTAACCTTGTCGGAATGCACAGAGGTTGATATAGGGCGTCAGTTGACGTCTTTAGCGGTCAAAATGTTAATGACCTTAAGGCAGAGGGCATAAGCAGTGGCGAATTTGCTCTAAGGCCAAGCGCGCACCACGACTTTTTGTCTCGTGATAATTTAGTCGCAGAAATGTAACGTATGTGTTTATATGGTAGTGCGCGCATATGCAACAAAAAAATCGCAGCGATTTTAAAAATGTGATTTGTCACATTTTTCCGCGACTGCTCGCGACGCGATTGTCGCAAAGTGAATTGCAGCATACGGAGTTGTATGGCCCCGCGCGCACTGCGATAATAAAATCGCACCCGGACCTCAGTCGGCATATCGCTCTCCAAGCGTCAACATGTCGGAACCTGCTGCTGAAGACGCTAGATGTTGACCATTAATTATGGAAATAGAAGGAGATCACCTTTGTGGTATAAATACTCAAAGTCATACAGCGATCACATATTAAAGACAACGTTTCATGACAAACGACTAGTACGAAATCCATGTTGAGAATTAACAAATCGTCGACTTTTTCATCGCAGTGCGCGCAGTTAATTTTCTGCGATATATTACAGCGCGATTCTAAAATCGTGTCGCAAAAACTAAAATCGTGGTGCGCGCTTAGGCTAAGGCCCGGTAGGCCCGCGCCTAGGGCAGCAAAATAATTTGGGGCGACAAAATGTGACAAAAAATTCGCTGATGATAACAAGAAATAACTCAAATTGTCAATAATATGATGATAATATTAATATGATGGGTGCTGAGAAAGAGGCGGCTACAGGGCCTGGGGCTTAGCGCGGCAAAGACTGTAAATTCGCCACTGGGCATAAGCTCGAAATAGTCGAAATTACACGTTATAATCGGCAGGATACACTGAGTAATACCACGTATTCAACTACCGTCAAAATCAATATGAAAGATGCATAAAAAACCAACAGGTTTTGGTTGGTCTCGAGTGCAATACACACCTCGTTAGGGTTGACAAGCAGCTTGGCCGTGTCTTGGGGGAGGTCTTTACACACCTGGGCGACCATTATCTTGGTGAGGGCTTCCGAAACTCGGGTCGAATTGTCTTTCTCCTGAAAACGAAAACAAAATACGTTTTATGCATACAATTCGAGACCATAGAATCCATAGATGCATGGATTAATGTTAGAATATTCGAGAGGCCTATATAAAACATAACTGTTGATAACAATGATAACGATAAAGTCGATATGTTTCGTTCTGCTAATTATTTAACAACTGTGAGTTAAAAGGAAATAAAATTAAGTTTGTTGCAATAGCTACCGTCAACTTGTATAGCCATAAGCGGAAATGCATTGTCCGTCTCAACCGCTCTTGACACAGTGTTGCAACAAGCATCCGTCAGGGATGCAGTGACCATTGATGATGATGATAACTCACGTGCGGCAGCCACATGTTGAGCGTGATGTTGACACTGTCGACGTTCTGGACGTAATGCCACCAGCCGCGCGGCACCACCAGCGCGTTGCCCGCGCACAGCTCCACCGGTCGGCCTCTACTCAATCCTATAACTCGAGTATAACTCACGTGCGGCAGCCACATGTTGAGCGTGATTTTGACGCTGTCGACGTTCTGGACGTAGTGCCACCAGCCGCGCGGCACCACCAGCACGTCGCCCGCGCACATCTCCACCGTCCGCCCTCCTCTCAACCCTATAACTCGTATAACTCACGTGCGGCAGCCACATGTTGAGCGTGATGTTGACGCTGTCGACGTTCTGGACGTAGTGCCACCAGCCGCGCGGCACCACCAGCGCGTCGCCCGCGCACAGCTCCACCGTCCGCCCTCCTCTCAACCCTACAACTCGTATAACTCACGTGCGGCAGCCACATGTTGAGCGTGATGTTGACGCTGTCTACGTTCTGAACGTAGTGCCACCAGCCGCGCGGCACGACCAGCGCGTCGCCCGCGCACAGCTCCACCGTTCGGCCTCCACTCAAACCTATAACAAAATTAAAGTAAAATTGTAATTCTGGATCTGGGGAATGGTCAAATATGTTAGCACTTGAGACAAATCAATTAATGATGATATAGCTTATTTAATTACACAAACGGGTCTACCGCGATATAATTTCATTGTTTTTACCTTTAAATCCGACGTTTCAGCTGAATTGTACCAGCTGTGGTCACGGAAAGACTGACGTCAAAGAGGTGAAGTCTGACGTGATTAAAGGTAAAAACAATGAAATTACATATATCGCGGCAGACCCGTTTGTGTAATTAAATAAGAAAATTATTTATACGGTAAGATATCGCTTGGGCTCCTCCCTTGTCGACATGTCGGAATCCGGCGTCGCTCGAAGGTTCCAAACAAACTGTAAAAACGATATATTGTTCGTCTTTCTAAAGACCTTTATTTTATTTTTGTCAAAATCGTTAGAGCCCTTTTCAAGAACTGATTTACAACTCAAATAATACACTAGTGAATAGAAATGATTAGTAGAAATTAATTTGAAACTTCTATCAGTAATGTTGTTTGTACAAAAATGCCTATTCAAATTAAAATTAACATTATGCAAATAGGCAACTCTTAAAACATTACAAATTCATGAAAAAAGTAAAACGTTGCCTCAGAGTGATCTCATATGCCAGGAGCTTACGTCATAAAAGGTGAGGCATACAAAAGCTTGTGACATAATGAAGGAAGGACTGGCCTTGGGCACATTCTGCCCCGTATGGCTGAATGACTGGATATGAAGTCATCCGTAATTTAATGTTCCTTTTACAGCAGTTTAACTATGATCGTTTAACAACATTTATAGAATAAAATAAATATAACAAAGTGTGAATCATCGGTGTTTTTATAGTATGATCCACATTGTTAACTGACCTATTCTAAACCTTATTAGACGACCGGTCTGGACTAGTGGGTAGTGACCCTGCCTATGAAGCCGATGGTCCCGGGTTCGAATCCTGGTAAGGGCATTTATTTGTATAATAATACAGATATTTGTTCCTGAGTCATGGGTGTTTTCTATGTATTTAAGTATGTATATTATATATATCGTTGTCTGAGTACCCACAACACAAGCCTTCTTGAGCTTACCGTGGGGCTTAGTCAATTTGTGTAAAAAACGTCCTATAATATTTATTTATTTATTTATAATTATTTTATTGTAAAAACATAAGGTCCACCATTATAGGCAAGAGTTAAAACATGTTTGATAGTTTTGGATTAACAGACAGTCTTTTTTTTAAAGAGAAGTACCTAAGTTTTTACTTTGGATATATTTGTTTGGACTAGAAGCTCAGTTTAACAGATAAGAAATTGTCATCTTCAAAATCATTAATGCAGCTGAAGCTTATTTAGCATTCTTTTTTAGAGGTGTAAAATTATTGAACTCAAATAATTTAAAATATTCATCAGTAGACATGCGCGAAACAGTGCTTCGAAAAGTGATGCTATATCACATCACTTTTCCGAACACGTAATGGTACACTTAGATATCACATCACTCATCACTCGAAACATGACCCGAACGTGAAACAGCGCTCGGGCGCGCGCGAGACGGCCACATTACAGCTATCTCTTACAGCGCATACAGCTCTCTAGTGATTCTAGTGCGTCTCGTATCCGTATCGGCGATCGATCTATTTATTACGCGTTGCGTTTTGTCACCTTTATGTGAAAGTTTTTTTGTTAGTTCTTATAAATTATAAAATAATGTAATTATGTAATATGTATGTAAGTTTCGGAGGTAGATAATTGCCTATGGAGCTTCCCGATATGGCGAGTATTCTATAACAATGCGTACATTTTGCTCGCTTTGGTGCTGTCTCCGTAAAGTAGTTCGTTTATAGCCATTTTTTTTAAATAGGTCAATCAAGTTAAAGTCACCAATAGTCCGTAAAAAAGCGATTACTCACCAGCACTAATACATTATCAGAATATTGCCATAACTACTATTATTTACACTTTTCACAATTTAATTTAACTATACTCGTATTTGCAATTTAGTTCAATCAGTCTTTATAAACAACTCGAATTTCTACAGTCAGTCTCGATATGCACTAATTCACAATTAAATTAAATTATTAATTTATTTTTTGATATAATTTAAGTTTTGTAGGTTAGTTATTTAATTATGTTTTTATAAGTATGTATATTAAGTTCGAATTTTAACTTTATTTCTACGGAGTTAGAGGAAAAGCGCTGAATTTGTTAAAATCCTATTTGGATGGGAGGATCCAAAGAGTGGACGTGAATGGAAAACGGTCCCCTGGGTCACTGGTTTCGATGGGCGTACCCCAGGGCTCCATATTGGGGCCCTTCCTGTTTCTCATTTATATAAATGATTTACCGTATTTAGTGAAGGATCACCATGATATAGTACTGTTTGCTGACGATACTTCCCTCATCTTTAAGGTCAAACGACACGAAGATGCCAACGTTCACGTAAACAGTGCTATATCAAATGTAGTACAATGGTTCAGCATCAATAACCTATTGTTGAATGGGAAGAAAACTAAATATATAAGGTTCGTAACTACCAATGTCAAAACTACACAAACGACTGTCACCATCAAAGATGAGGAACTAGAACCAACCAGCAATACAGTGTTCCTGGGTTTAACATTAGATGCCAAGCTGCAATGGGGTTCCCACCTAAATGTTCTCGCAAACAAGCTCAGTTCTGCAGCGTTTGCAGTATGTAAAATACGCCACCTAACAGACGAAAAGACAGCTAGATTGGTTTACTTTGCCTACTTTCACAGCATCATGTCCTACGGCATCTTGCTTTGGGGTAGTGCTGCTAATGTCAATGCCATTTTTGTTCTGCAAAAGCGCGCCATACGTTCTATCTATAAAATGAGTGCTAGGGATTCGCTTAGAAATAAGTTCAAGGAGATTAATATATTGACCGTATACTCCCAATACATTTATGAAAATATTGTATATGTCCATAAACATATAGATGACTTCAAAAGGAATTGTGACATACATAACATTAATACCAGAAACAAGGACAAACTGGCAGTGCCTGCAACACGTCTGCAAAAGATTAAAAACTCTTTTAAGGGTAACTGTGTGCGGTTCTACAATAAACTGCCAAGTAGTGTAACTGAACTTCCATTGAATAGATTCAAAAAACATATTAAGAATAGATTAATTTGTAAAGCCTATTATAATATCAAGGATTATGTAAATAAAATAAAAATAAAAAAATAAAAAAGCCCTTTATTCATTGTAAAAAAATTTACATAAAAAATTTAAAATAAAACTAAGACTTATATAATATGTGTTTTACTAATGAATCCCTAGTGGGTAAAGGCCTCCTCCAATGCTGCCCATTTGTCCCTGTCCTGTGCTGTCGCCATCCAGTCTGTGCCGGCTGTTCTTTTTAGGTCTTCATCCCAACGCATTTGTGGTCTGCCCCGGCCTCTTTTGCCAAGTGGACCTCTCCATTTGGTGACTATTAATGTCCATCTCTTATCTGTAAGTCTTGCTGTATGGCCTGCCCACTTCCACTTTAGTCTTTTTGCATAGCTCAAGGCATCTGTTGCTCCTGTTTTTTCTCTTATTTTTGAGTGTCTTATTTTTTCTATTTTTCTTATATTGAGCATGCTTCTTTCTAGCGCCCGTTGACATGTAATGATTTTTCTTTGAGCTTTTGCCGTGAATTTCCAAGTTTGGCTTCCGTATGTCATACATGGCAAGACACTTGAGTTTAGGACTTTAGTTTTAATGGCTATTGGCATGTTACTTTTAAATATACCTTTTAGGCTCCAGTACTTGTTCCATGTTTGTTGTATTCGCCTTTCTATTTCCGTTTCATTATTGTCTTTATTGAAGCTAATGTTCTTTCCTAGGTAGGTATATTTTTCTACATATTCCAGCGTGTTTCCATTTATACTTAGTGGTCTTTTCCAGCTATTTGTCATTGCCTTTGTCTTACTTAGGTTCATTTCTAGTCCTACTTTGATACTCTCTATGTGTAGGGATTCCGTCATGTGATGTAGTTGCGTACATGACTCCGCTATCAACACTAGGTCATCTGCAAATCTTAAATGATTTAAGTAAGTACCTTGTATGTATATTCCTAATTTACTCCATTTTAGCTTGCTGAAGATGGTTTCTAGAATGGCGATGAATATCTTAGGAGACAGTGGGTCTCCTTGCCTTACTCCCCTTTCTATCAGTTCGATGTCGGGGCTCGGAATAGTCTGTAGACGACTTCCGTTCCTGGCGGGGTGTTGTGCTCGGTAGAGCAGCGTCGTGCTGCAATCTGTTGAGACTCGGCCCTACGCCAGGTGATTCGTAATAACACATAGACCTTATTATGTAAATGACAAAAATGCCTGGGACTGAGTTGACTTACGCACTCTTATTATTTTATATTGTTTCCGCTGACTTTTATATTTTTTTTTTTGTGTTTGACATTGTCTTTTTATCTATTGTTAATTGTTACCAATTGTATTGTTTTTTATTATTATTATTTGTGTTTTAAACAATGATTGTAATATTTACGTATACTTTGTATGACATGTCAAAAGTGCTTATTAATTTATTATTAAGCCTACTTGAATAAATTATTTTTGAAGTTGAAGTTGAATGCACTAATAAATAAATAATTAAAGTATAAACAAGTATTAACTCGTACTTAGTTTGCCGCGAACCGCGAAAGTCAAGCAAACTATCAAACATTTCACAACAATAATAAACGGTTTTCGTCAAATTCAAAATCGCAAATAAATTACTCCATTTGACCGCGTCCTTCTTGTATTATAAGAAAACATTTTAAGCTCTACGCGGACGCATTAGAGTTTTAAATCTATTGCAGAAAATCATATTCGTAAAAATATTAGTGAGTGACAACTTAAACCGCGGCGATCGGCCGAGCGGACCTATCCGAATGGTTCCGAAGATAGCCGAAAGCATCGCAGAGCGAGAGCGAGCGAGCACTGAGTGCGAGTGCGAGCGAGATAACAAAGCAATGATGGCATGGCATGGCGAACAAACATGACACTATCACAAGTGACTTTACACATTACGCGCTCCGTGCGTAGACTTGAACTGACCGGTTATATCGGCGAGTCAATGTATTTGGAATTGAATCCATTTCGCGCGCTTCGGCTGGTCGTTGGCGCTCGCGCGCTCGGTGCGGCTCGCGTGATGCGTGATGTTTGAAGTACTGGTTGATTTCGCGGAGAGATACGTAATGCCATATTACGTGTTCGAGAGATATCTCATTTGTGATATTACGAGCATTACTTACACATGTCTATTCATCAGTGGCAGATTTAGGATTTTGGTTTGGGAGGGCCTAGAACCCAATGAAGGCTGGGAGAAAGAGTTTAAATATGGACCCTAATTTTTTTCATGGAGGGACTCAGATGCTTTAAAGGAGAGGGAAGACTTAAGCCCCTTAGCCACCCCCCAAATCTACTACTGGTGGAAATGAAACTATATAGACTGGACACATACCATTAAAGACTTCCATATTGTTGGGGCAGTAGAAATTCAGTTCACTGTAGACACTAGATTCCTCGTAGGGGACTCTGGTGGGCTTCATGCCTCCCGACTCTGGAGGGAAAAGAATCCAGCGTTTTCTGGAATTTAAAGTTAATGAAACATCACTGCAACAAATTATTTCCAATGTTGTACAATGTTAAAACATGTACAAATAATTTCCAATGTATATACAGTAATTAAATAGTAAATTATTTTTGCATAAACATTGCTGACCTGTCCTCTCCCACAGGCTCAAATCTGGGACAAAAAGGATAAGGCCATATGTACATTATTAAAGCAACTTTCATTTAAGTCAATGCTCGTTGGACAGGACAGGTTTAATTGAACAAATTATTATCTTTATAAAGTTTATAAACAGTTAAAAAAATATAAACTGTCATGAACAGTAACAATCTCATTAAATAATAATATAATTAAACTATTTTTTTTTCATGTATTAATAATGTTTTGAAATATATACATATAAGTACATAGTTTTAAATATACTTGTAAGACAAAAAAAAATTCGTCAATTAAATATTGTGTGGAAGGGTGGTATTCCATCTGTCCAACATCTTACTGTAATTCACCACATATGATACAAAAAAATTAACATTAATCGGTAAAAAAAAACAAGTGCAGTGATATACATGCATCAGCTTACAGCTGCTAGTGTATTAAACAATATAATATAATAATAATCTTACTAATCTTACTTTCCATAGAGTTGGGCTACAATATTGTAACCATAAGTGTCCTGGTGTGCCGGGGTGTGTGCCCCGCTGCTTCCTACCCATAGAGTTGAGTCCGCGGCCCCCTTGTCAGGATAGCCAAACTTTTGCCAGGATACTTCCTAAAAATACAATAACACTTTAAATAAATTACAAATATATTTTAAGTGAAAAATATAGTACTAAGCTTGTGTTATAATGCACTATCCTTTTTTAACACACATATTACTTAAACAAGCAGGAAGGAAAAATATGAAGGAAGCTTTATGTTATTAATTAAATCATAAGACTTAAAGGACAGCTCTAAGAGCTATGCAAGGATGTAGGTTTATTTCCCACAATAACTTTATTTATGATCTTAGCCTTCCATTTAATGTCATGTCCGTTTAAAATGCCAAAGAGGTTAAAAATAATACAGGAAAAAATTGTGCCTACCTTAAGAAACTCAGCGTTTTCGTCAAACCACTGGGGTAAATGTTTATAATCGAAATACATCCATTGTTCACTAGTAGGAGACTGGGTGATGAATTCCTTGAAAGTCATAGATTTCACTTCACATTTCCTCTCCCAAGAAGGCTCGTCGGAAACCAGATGTTTCCTTAAACACCTAAAAGGTACTTCTTTATTCCCAAAAGCTGAACACCATTTTTCCATGTCCCACTGGCATAATGGCCAGTCTGATATAAAATTTCGGAACACAAGCGGCACAGTCACATTTTGAGTAATTTTGCGAACTAAGTCGCTAGACAACGTTTCAGTCATTATATTAATTAAAGATATTTATAGTCCGGACAGCCGAGAACTCTAGACCGTCGAGCAAGAGTCCGAGGTCGAGGGAGACAAGCGAAACTGAACAGTGAACTGAAGATAGTGAAGATGCAGAATGAATACAAACAATGCGCGCAATGCAATTATTCATGCAATTAATGAGTTACCCAGTGACAGTGACAGCTAAGAATGAATGTTCCAAAATGTATAAAATCAGACATTCATAAAAAAACATTTAATTCATAAGTAAAAACCTAAAGGTCTAAAGGTTAAGATAGTAAAAAGTTCAACAAAGGTTCAACAAATATCCAAATCTCATTACATTTACAGATTTTTCTACATGAAGCCCCCTCCGACTTGATTATATAAAAAACATATTTATGTGTTTTGGAACATGGATATGCGTTCAAAAGTCTAAATATAATGGACATTATTAGTTCATCCACAAACGGTACGTATACAAAAAACAACTCTGATAAACAAAAAGATGACAAAAAGGTTTCATACATGCGATCCAAGTAATTTGGATTTTTTTATTATTGGCTTTTATGCGATATTATATTTTACCATGCGAATATCAAGTGATCCATAATGATCACAGGTTTATGAACGCTTCTTCTAAAAGTCAAAACAAGCGGCAGCTTGGCGTTTGTGTTTTGTGTTGTTTATTATAATTATTATTTAATTGTAGTTGTAGCAAAATGAAATCTGTTTCACTGTAATCTGTAAGTTATAAAATTAAACAATGGAAGCGGAAGTAGTGTCTTCTTTTTTCTCTAATCACAAAGAAATTCAGGCATCCAAGGAAACCAAGAATATAGGCGACGAGTTCCTAGAAATCATTGATGATTTAAATTACTCCTTGGAACAACTCAAACTGCCGCGATCTGTAGAATGCATCTACAATCCTACGTTATATGCGCGGGAAACTTTTGAAATGTATATCAAAAAGTTTTGTAACACGAAAAAGGATATAATGTACTTTGGAATGAACCCTGGACCATGGGGCATGTCACAGACTGGAGTATGTATAAAAACCAAAATCATGCTTTCAATATTAATCTGTAAGTTAAAACTTGCATCTAAAAAAATAACATGTCAACATGTATCCATACTAATTATTCAGATACTACGCCAGGTACAGTCAGGACATCATTTAATGTTAATTAACTAATATTTCTCATTGCAGGTGCCATTTGGGGAAATCAGTTCAGTCAGAGACTGGCTAGGTATTCACGGGCCAGTCAATAAACCTGACAACGAAATCAAAGACCGCCCAGTACAAGGTTTTGAGTGTACCAGGACTGAGGTAAGCAGATTTTGCTTCCTTTTTTTGTTCTCAATTGAAACTTTATTTTAAATAATTATATTAAAGTTGTGTGTAATTGAAGGTAAGCGGGAAAAGATTTTGGGGACTATTCAAGGAAGTGTGTGGTGCGCCGGAAAACTTTTTTAGAACCAGTTTTGTCTACAATTACTTGCCCCAGCAATGGATGAAGAATAATGGCTGCAATCTCACTCCTGGCGATTTTAGGGTGAGGTTTTCTTGTAAATAAATAAATACCCAGATATAACCTGTACAGTATTTAGAAGTATTGTATTGTAGTTTGGGCGATTTTTTCGGAACTCGACGACTTGCGCCTATTTTGCGTGATAGGGGTGGGCTAGTCCTGCCAGCCCAGATCCTCGAGGAATCCTATCAAACATTGGTGTTGAGTAAGACTTCGGGGAGGTCTTTCGGGGATCAAGAGATGTTTTGCCCTGTACAGGGCCACTCTGCTGCATTCCAATACCATGTGAGCGGCTGTTTCTTCCTTCTCCATGCAGTAATTCCATAAGTAATGCTTTCATTATTCTTGAAAACATTAGCACCTAAATAAAAACATTTAGGTAATATTATTAATGTTTCATGTAATAACACATTATTTTATCAGATTTCAGAAATGCAAGCCTTATTTGATATCTGTGATCCTATCTTCATTAAAGTCCTGGAACTGTATGATGTAAAAACTATAGTGGCCATCGGAAAATTCTGTGAAACAAGAGCTCAGAAAGCTTTGAAGATGCACAGCCCACATAAAACCTATAAGGTATTCATTGTTTTCATACTGTATTAACTATCCTACCCTTACCCTTAAAGGGGCAATATAACAAAGACAAGGATATAGTTAAAAGTTGTAAACTGGAAATAAATCGTTAAGTGGAGTATAAAGCTGTAATAATAACTAAGGGCCCCCCCACATCTGGGGTCTTTCGAGAGTCGGCGTCTACAATTAGGCCCGGGTCTCCTATAAACGCCATCGGCAGCTTACAGCGTCTGCGTCACGATGCTTACTATAGAGATGTACTGTTGTGGTCTGTTTTAGACGTCGACGTCAGCGTCTTTTTTGTTCAAAAACGTTGACGCTGACGCCAGACGCCGCGTACAGCATAAAATAGGAGACCAGGGCCTTACAATTCTATGGCCGCTGCTCGACGCAACGTCGACGCAACTGCGCAGCGACGTCATTTTCCATAAAGCTGACCAGACGCCGACAGACGCCGACGCTCGAAAGACGCTAGATGTGGGGGGCCCTAAAAGGCCTGGCCACACCAGATGCAAATGGAGTATGGATTTGGCTCATATTATCATAAGAACACATCTTTTATAATTTGAATTTGCATCTGGTGTATGTCAACTCTAAAAGCATTCATTGTTATAAGCCTGGGGTAAGGTAGCTACATAGAATACTTCTACCAGCCACCCCCATTGTTCAATAATTAAACATCCAACCTAATTTAAACCTTAGTCCGTAGTTATATCAATTAAAGTATATTCATTACTTGTTTCAGATACTATACATTCCACATCCAAGCCCCAGAGCTGTGAACAACAATGACTGGGACAAAAAGGCTGTAGAATACTTGAAGAATCTAAATCTAATGCAATATTACACATGAAGAATTAGCATGTAGTTCCCAAACTGATCGAAATCAGGTCACAAATGGGGTTGAATTAATTACAAAAATGATTGTGATTTTAATTTTATAAGAAACTCTTTATGAATAAGAATTATTAATTATGTGTCTTGTATTATAATTATATGTTGTATAAGAGAGTATTATTTGAAGTATGTTTCCATCACTATGTTTATGATTTGATTAAGTATTTAGAAATGTTTAAGTACCTACATTTGCCATTTTGTGAAATGTGATCTCATTTACTACTTTGTAAGATTAAAATCTCTGAAAAATATTTTTCACCCAAGCTTTTATTTACCTTCACCTGCCTGCCATTTCTGTAATCTAATTGACCGAGCGTTAGCGAAAGTCTGCGTTTCAGTTTGGGCAAAAATGCTTGGCAGTGGCAGATTTGCAGTGTTGGCCGCCCTAGGCCCCAGGCCCTGTAGTAGCTACTAGCGGCTCCTTTCTCAGCACACATCTATAAACTGCCGCTCTAGTCCTCAAAGAACCACTAGTTTTATTTATTTTATTATAGTTTTAACGGTCGCCGAGAGCCTACCGGAACATGGCAATTTAAGTAGGTATATGCCTCTCTATCGTACATAAAATATGTTCAGTGAAAATTTTCATCAACTTGTCTTGTGCTCGAGCGTGTGAGCGATCAGCGATGTTCGCGCTCGCGCAAGCACGTTCTGATCAAAACTAGCACACAAAAGAAAAATATGAGTATAGTTTTTTATTCTTATTTACTGACAAATTTGGTTTAACCAACTATAATAACGTACAGATTGAGACTGTAAGTGAAACATTTCAGTAAAAAAAAAGATTGATGACTCCTTAGCTGTCTGTATTTTGGTTTCTGAACATACCGTTTCCTGTTACTGTCCTGTCAGTGTCACTGTCAACCAAAGCTCGAAAACGTGCGGAATCTGCGGAATGAGCCAAATTAAACTTGGATAAAATGTACTATTTTAAGATATTAATCTTCATTCCATGTATGTAATGTTGTAACGAAGTTATGTACCTAAGTGTTTCCTTTCTTTTGTAGTGGTTTATTATTTACATACTTGGATTTCTTATATAAAAACTCCACATCAAACAGCACCATCATACATACTGGCTCAAAAAAAATAAGCAATGGTCGATCTAATGAAAAGAGCCCTTGAGCTAGCTATGGAAGCACTGGTCGCGCAGGAGGTACCCGTTGGGTGCGTGTTCACAGACGGCGAAAGAATAGTCGCAGAATCAAGAAACTGCGTCAACTTGACTCGGAACCCTACAAGACACGCTGAAATCAACTGTATAGACACTGTAATTGACTACTGCAAAACAAATAACATAAATTATAAGGAATTATTTCGTAAAATAACCGTGTATGTAACAGTTGAGCCATGTATAATGTGTGCAGCGGCTCTCAATGACCTACATGTTAAGGAAGTAGTGTATGGTTGTGCTAATGATAGGTTTGGGGGTAAGACTGTAGTAGATGTTAGTAATTACTATGAACACAGCTACACACTGACTGGGAACCTGATGGCAGACGAGGCCATGGCCTTGCTAAAACAGTTCTACAAGGGTGTGAACCCTAATGCACCAGAACCAAAAGTTAAAAAGAAAAAGGATAATGAATGATGCTGTAATTAATGTTTTGATTTTAAGAATTTACACCCAAGAGATCAGGGGTCACCAATTAGTTTCTTCAGGGGTCTCCATTTGGTTTCACCATTTGGTGACCCCTTCAAGAGATGCTAAAATTTCTTACAGTGGATGTTGCATTATATTGAAATAGTTACAGAAGAAAATCAATTATAAACTAGCCAATACTGTTATCTATGCAAAGATAAATCAAATCTTACGCTTACATATAATATGTGCTAACAGATTTACCAATTTCTAATCTTTGCATCATTATTTCCCCATTATGTAAAAATAGCACAATAATTTCATGATATTTGAGTAATATTTGCTATTAATGCTCATAATTTATACCAAGACTTAGTTGGATAATGTAAATTTGTAAAGTATTGTAATAAAAATCATTCAATTTACATGTATAGTACTTTATTTGAGTAACTTAATATCACTAATAAGTTGGTATTGCCCAAGAGACAGGAAGGTATCCTAAACAATCAATTAGCCAGTCCCGGAATCCAAAATTTACATTCACTGCAAGAGATCAGAGTAATAACTAGTCACAACTCCATGGTACATTCATTCAGTCCCCTTCAACAAGCATTGTATTTATTATATCAATAGAAATCATAAATATAACATTATTTCATTCACTGAACTATAACCTTCCTCTCCCTTAAGACTTACTGTGATGGCAATAAAAAGAAATCCCTGTTTAAGCATAAAATACAACAGTGGCCTAATATATAGCTTACCTCAATCTACTTGACACATGCAATTTGGTTGAAAGAAATAAAAAAGGGTACCTACTACTAAGAAGTCCAACAATAATCATAAAATATCCCTTACACGAAATGGCTAATAAATTATAACTCTTCACATACATTTAAACCTTAAATCTAACATACAATCCACTGTACCAACATAAAAGTGAGACCTATTGGGAATATCACTTTCATCTCACCTTTTTTTCATTGACAAAATATCCACATCATAAAGGATATCACAGATTTAGTTTAAGCCTAATAACTTGAGATCTCACCATTACATTCTTACAGTGTAACAATCTTAAAGGATCTTTTTGTAAAACACCTGCAATTACTAAATGCATACATATATAAAATTATACATAATGTGCAAACACTGTTCTCAATAAGAACAATTATAAAACCAGGTATAAACAAAAAGCTATGAAACTGAAATACTTTTAAAATAATGTACAGACTTTTAAAGTATAAAAACTAATTTATTGTAGGGGAAATAGTTTATGGATCTTCATCAAGCTCCAGTTCAGGGTCATGAAAACCATTCACAAGGGGCTGGGGCTCAGCAGCTTCTGCCGTGCCATTCACTCCGTTGACCATCACAGGCTCCTCTGCATATCCGTTAACCTCCACTTCTGTGGCCAGTTCCTCAACTGGACTGGCACTCCGGCTGGAGCTGCTGTCACTTGCCGACGTAGAGCTATCACTCTCAGAGTCCTCACTGGATGAGCTCTGTGTCCTCTGTCTTAAATGCTCATTGTCCAGACGAAGCTTCTCATTGGCAGCTTGAAGCTCACGAATCTGGTCCTCCTGCTCCTTCAGGCGTTGTAACAAGTCACTGGAAGATTCTTCAGTAACATTAGATTCAATGGAAGTCCCTGAAGTGTCTTTTTCAATCATCATACCATCCTTATCAAGTGAATTATCTAGTTCACCTGTAGTGTCTTTGTCTTCATCCATTCCTTTGGGTCGCCGATCACTCCTCTTGAGAAGATTATCATATTTGGCTTCAAGTAGAAGATATTCCTGGATCAGTTCACTCTTAGACATATTTGACAAACGTTCACTTTGAGCATCCTCATAAACGCTGGAAAATTCTTTCGTTAAATATTCTTCCTCATCCTCTGGTAGAGAAAAAAAGTAATTATCCTCAGAATCTACGCTGAAACTTGAGTCCCGAGTGCGCGCTGATGGGGTTTGAAGATCATGAAAATTATTTTCAGGTTCTGGTTTATGAATTTCCATTAAAAACTGATTGTTGTTGAAAGGAGCATGAGTGTTCGCCAGAACCATTTTCCTGAACCGATAATTCCTTTTGGATTTATCGTACTTCCTTCCATCTTGCCAAGGAGTCTTCACAAAAGGTTTCATGATTTTCCTTTTAGACTTCCCGCGCCGCCTTTTCTTCTTGGTTCCTTCAAGCTTCTGATTTGGCACATCCAATATAGATGGCGCCCCTGGGGCAATGGGGCGCGTCGAATCGCCATCTTTATTTTCCGAAATGATATTTACATCCATTTCGAATTAGTGGTTCACTTTTAGTTGAAATTTCACTGATGCGGTGACAAAATCGAAGTCCCAATAAGACGCACAAACAATATTTTAACTTCTAATGTAGTTTAATCACCATACACAGATTTTTTTGTCGGAGACCTACACACCGATATTGCAATATCGCCATCTTTATAATATTTGTTTTGTACTTGTACACGGTTATACAGCCTGCCACATTGCAGTGTTGCAAGGTACTCGTAGTAGGTATTTCGTGACAGAAACTGTACCGTCATAGCAATAGCGGTTATATTGCAGTTGAAGATCAACATTTTGTTATTACAATAACAAGTCGCCTTGTATACATAAATGAGGCCTCTTTATCACCATTTTTGTGCATAAAGTACTTTTTGATATACCTATTTACACAATTTGATTTAAATGTGCATGATATCAATGGAAAATAACTGAAATAACGTGGGAATGAATAACTATAACATTATTATCCACGACGATTAGTTTGTTTATAAATATCCAATTAAAAACATGAGGAATAAATTCAATCTTGTCAAATTACGCATTTCTTTATACAATGTTAATATTTTAGAGGATAAATATTTATTTTGAATATTATAATAGTTATTATGAAGTTTAAATTAATAAAACCAGTAATATCTTATAATTCTTATACATATTATAGAATTATATACGTTTAATATCGTTTTATACCCGTGAAGATGTTTTTATTTATAATGAAATAATATTATTTAATTTTTATTTTGAATTAAAGTGAATATTGTGCTCGATAGATAGGAAAATTAGGGCCATATTTTATAATGTCACTGGTAACACTGAAAAAAAAAAACGTCAATGTCAGTCAGCAGTGTCAGCATAGACTTGATTATTCGGTTAATCTATGCGGTTAATGAAATAGAACAAAAATAAATAAATAAAACTTAAATCATAGAAAGCCTGATTTGTTTAGTCAGCGTCTAGTATATTTAAAATATATTATAAGAGATCTACTTCTAAATTACAATTAGATTTACTAGAATCGACCATTAGAAATCTTCAACGATGGCTGACGACATTGTTTTTGAATTACTTCATTCAGAAATAATAAATTATGCTATGGAACAATCGAAAGATAACTCTGAAAAGAAGGTAAACCTTTACTTGTACAAAAGTATTATACCACACCCTGGGTAACTGTGCTATATTACGAATACATTTCAGGAGGCAGACTTATCTATTGTGGAATACATTGGATTCGCGGCTGGATATAAAGTAATGGAGCGATTAACCCGAGAGTGGTCGAGATTCAAAGATGAACTGGACACCATGAAGTTTGTATGCACAGATTTCTGGACTTGCATTTACAAGAAGCAAATTGATAATTTGCGCACAAACCACCAAGGGGTGTATGTGCTTCAAGACAATGCGTTCAGATTTCTCACTAACTTTTCTAATGGGCAACAATACTTGGAATATGCTCCCAGAGTAAGTAATTCTTTTATATTACATTAAATCAATCAATAAAAATATTTTACTGCGTGGTTATGAGTTTACTAAGATCTTACCTTTGCCTACTATTAGTTTATAACACACACAGTTGGAGTACTTGCACTGGGATAAAAACCGTTGCCAACTCCATTACTACATAAATCTTGTTTGACAACTAAGCTGAATATTTGATAAATACATATTTGCTTAGCAGGGAACTAAATATTTAGGCCAGTAAATTGGCACACGAGCATTTCAAGTGGTGTTTAAATTAAAACTGTCTGTTCGGAAAGAGAAGAGTCGTGCACTGTATGGGGTCCAATACTTTCCACAACTCCTCTCTTTCCGCACAGAGATTAGTATCTAACACTATGTATTTATTTGCAGTATGTGGCCTACACATGTGGTCTGATAAGAGGCGGTCTGGCAAACCTGTCCATAAACAGCATAGTCACCGCTGAAGTGCAGACCATGCCCTCCTGCAAGTTCCACATCCACGTCCAGAGAGTATGATTTACTAAATAAAATATTTATTGTTAAAAAAGGTTTTATTCAACTAATAATTTAACAAACAAGTTTGGAAGTTTATTTTTTTAATTCAATGTAGATATTTTGATATCAGTTTATTAACAATGGTGGGTAGAAAGTTTTCATTCTGTTTGGTAGTATACAATTAAAATGACATGTTCCACAACAAAGTTTGCAAAATTATACAGAAACCCATATTTCTGTAACTCAGTTGACAAAATTGTAAAACATAAATTGCAATCGGACCACATTAAAGAATAGGTAACTATCTACCCTCCAAACTGCATCAAATAAATAATCAACATTAATAAATTGTGACTACAAAACTAAAGTAAAAAAAAACTTGCAATTTAGTACTAAATAATAAAATTGGTCACTTGACCTTCCAGCTTTCAGGCTTAGCATGATCGTATAAGGTCAGGAGGACCAGAAAGAGGCCAATGCCACAGCCAACAAGGGTAGAGGTGTACAGGAGTCTATCGCTAAAGCCTCTCTTCAGCCAAACTGGTTTGCCGTCATCACACTGAAAACAGTATTTAAATAAAAAGTTTGTATTTAGAAAGATTTTCAATCTATTGTGACATGGGAAAGTGCCTCATAGAAAATGCAGATGGGTCAAAATGTAATAAGAACATTTGAAATGGAGCCTTACTAACGCCATTTGAGAGGAACAAAAATGTTGGGGCCTCTTAAGGCTCCTCTTCACGTTGGGCCAACGCCAACGAGGGACGCATTTATGCGTTAGAGGGAGCAAGTGAAGTAGTGTGTTTGTACCGGTTTTGGACCAGAACTTTTCCGCCAGAGGGCGCCAGTATGTATGCGTAAGGTAGTGACAATTTAGTTCACCCTACTCCCCGCTAGATGGCGCCACTGTCTATGCGCAACGTTAGTTCCAAAGGTCGCCGCTAGATGGCGCCACTGGTTAGTTCACCCTACTCCCCGCTAGAGGCGCCACTGTGTATGCGCAACGTTAGTTCCGAAAATATCCGCCAGCCCCGCCGGAGGGCGAAAGTATGTATGCGCCGCTGGTTAGTTCACTCTACTCCCCGCTAGAGGCGCCACTGTGTATGCGCAACGTTAGTTCCAAAAAATCCCCACCAGCCCTGCCTGGGGGCGACAGTATGTATGCGCAAGGTTAGTTCTAAAAATCCCCACCAGCCCTGCCTGGGGGCGACAGTATGTATGCGTAACGTTAGTTCCAAAATTATCCGCCAGCCCTGCCTGGGGGCGACAGTATGTATGCGCAACGTTAGTTCTAAAAATCCCCACCAGCCCTGCGTGGGGGCGACAGTATGTATGCGCAACGTTAGTTCCAAAAATCCCCACCAGCCCTGCCTGGGGGGCGACAGTATGTATGCGCAAGGTTAGTTCCTAAAATCCCCACCAGCCCTGCCTGGGGGCGACAGTATGTATGCGTAACGTTAGTTCCAAAAATATCCGCCAGCCCTGCCTGGGGGCGACAGTATGTATGCGTAACGTTAGTTCCAAAATTATCCGCCAGCCCTGCCTGGGGGCGACAGTATGTATGCGCAACGTTAGTTCCAAAAATCCCCACCAGCCCTGCCTGGGGGCGACAGTATGTATGCGCAACGTTAGTTCCTAAAATTTCCGCCAGCCCCGCTGGAGGGCGACAGTATGTATGCGCAAGGTTAGTTCTAAAAAGCCCCCGCCAGAGGGCGACAGTATGTATGCGCAACGTTAGTTCCAAAAATCCCCACCAGCCCTGCCTGAGGGCGACAGTATGTATGCGCAACGTTAGTTCTAAAATTCTCCTGCCAGAGGGCGACAGTATGTATGCGCAACGTTAGTTTCAAAACCATCCGCTATGAAATGAATAGATGTCTCCACTTTGTATGTGAGTTGTTGAATCGCTTAAATGAATAGATATCCCTAGTGGCGCCTTCGTCGGTGGACACCGCTAGTTAGTTCCAAAAATCCCCGCCAGGCCCGCCAGAGGGCGACAGTATGTATGCGCAACGTTAGTTCCAAAAATCCCCGCTAGCCCCGCCTGAGGGCGACAGTATGTATGCGCAACGTTAGTTCTAAACTTTCCCCGCCAGAGGGCGACTGTATGTATGCGCAACGTTAGTTCTAAAACCATCCGCTATGATATGTATAGATGAGCAGCCGTCTGAGTATTTCTAAAAAAGTCCGCAGAGTCAGAGGGGGTTCATGGTAAGTTAATTAATCTTGGTCAAGCAAATCTAGTCAGTAGAAAAAGGCGGCAAATTTGAAAAATCGTTTGAATAGTTCGAAAATCGTGTGTCATTTATATCTTATCTGTGGAACTGTTTTGTTTACATTTCATCGCTGTTCGATGTACATTCCTGCCTTTTGTTCGTTTCCTAGGGTTACCATACTTTAGTTTGCTTTACATTGCTTCTGACATATCCGGCTTGACAGACTATCGATTCGCTTAACAATATAGATGTCGCTAGTGGCGCCTCGTCAGTGGACACCGCTAGTTAGTTCCAAAAACATCCGCTATGAAATTGCAAAAAGGCCCATCATGTTTGTTTTAAAATATGAGACATATATCGGCGTTTTTTGTTAATACCACGTCAGTGGCAAACAAGCAGACGACCCCGCCTGGCAGTAAGCAGTCACCGTAGCCTATGAACGCCTGCGAATTCTATAGTTTACACGGATGCACTTTTATTTGCGGTTGGTTTTGTCGCTTGTGCTTATCAAATGTATGGAGTTTGTAGTTTACCAACCGTAAAGGGGTTTTTCTTTTATTATACCACATTGGTGGCAAATAAGCATACAGTCCGTCTGATGGTAAGTTGTTACCGTAGCCTTTGGACGCCTGCAACTCCAGGGTGGATACAAGCGCGCTGCCGACTGCCCAAAGATTCAATAACTTTGTTTTAAAATATGAGGCTTATATCGGCGTTTTTTTTTTAATACCACGTCAGTGGCAAACACGCAGACGACCCCACCTGACAGTAAGCAGTCACCGTAGCCCATCGACGCCTGCGAATTCAATAGTTTACACGGATGCACTTTTATTTGCGGTTGGTTTTGTCGCTTGTGCTTATCAAATGTATGGAGTTTGTAGTTTACCAACCGTAAAGGGGTTTTTCTTTTATTATACCACATTGGTGGCAAATAAGCATACAGTCCGTCTGATGGTAAGTTGTTACCGTAGCCTTTGGACGCCTGCAACTCCAGGGTGGATACAAGCGCGCTGCCGACTGCCCAAAGATTCAATAACTTTGTTTTAAAATATGAGGCTTATATCGGCGTTTTTTTTAATACCACGTCAGTGGCAAACAAGCAGACGACCTCGCCTGACAGTAAGCAGTCACCGTAGCCCATGGACGCCTGCGAATTCAATAGTTTACACGGATGCACTTTTATTTGCGGTTGGTTTTGTCGCTTGTGCTTATCAAATGTATGGAGTTTGTAGTTTACCAACCGTAAAGGGGTTTTTCTTTTATTATACCACATTGGTGGCAAATAAGCATACAGTCCGTCTGATGGTAAGTTGTTACCGTAGCCTTTGGACGCCTGCAACTCCAGGGTGGATACAAGCGCGCTGCCGACTGCCCAAAGATTCAATAACTTTGTTTTAAAATATGAGGCTTATATCGGCGTTTTTTTTAATACCACGTCAGTGGCAAACAAGCAGACGACCTCGCCTGACAGTAAGCAGTCACCGTAGCCCATGGACGCCTGCGAATTCTATTGTTACCACGGATGCATTTTTATTTGCGGTTGGTTTTGTCGCTTGTGCTTATCAAATGTATGGAGTTTGTAGTTTACCGACCGCAAAAAGATCTAGATTTTTTTTTATATACTACGTCGGTGGCAAACAAGCATGCGGCTCACCTGATGGTAAGCAGCCACCGTAGCCTTTGGACGCTTGCAAGTTCAGACTTTTGAAACCTATACATCATCATCATCATCATCATCATTATTATCATTAGACCCTCAGGAAAACGTCGACAGGGGACACCTCCGGCCCCCCTGCTCATGTAGTATTTAGGGTTTCTAGCACACTTATTTACGGTTGATTTTATCTCTTTTGGTTATCAAATGTAGTTTGTAGTTTGCAGACTGCAAAAAGGCCCAGACTTTTTTTTTTTTTAATAATACGTCGGTGGCAAACAAGCATCCGGCTCACATGATGGTAAGCAGTCAACGTAGCCTATGGATGCCTGCAACTTTAGAGTTGTTACATGCGCGTTGCCGACTGCAAAAAGGTTCAATAAGTTTTTTTCTTTTTTTATATACCACGTCGGTGGCAAACAAGCACACGGCCCGTCTGGTAGTGAGCAGTCACCGTAGCCTATGGACGCCTGCAATTTCGAGATGTTACATGCGCGTTGCCGATCGTTGAGATGTAGACCGTGACGTTCGAAAACAAAAAGTCGTATGTGACTGTAAACTTCCATTCACCGTAGAATTTGACAGATAGAGAGAGTTTGATGTATTTGTATGAAATTATAAGCAAATATCAGCCGTCATGAATTAAGTATTGTAACCTTAGTCAGATAATGAAGCTTATTTGAAAGATTATTAACTCTAAGTACTAGAAATAAAGTAGATTTTACTAATGCTGTAATTCTGTAATGCGACATGGTCATGAAACTCGTGCGATGTTGGGGGTATACTCTTCAATCTTTTCAATCGGAATGGTCAGAGGTCAGAGTTCAGAGGTCAGAAAGTCCGTGAGGGACAGAACATACGCAAAGTGACGAAATTGAAAACACGTTTTAATATACCTGACAACATATCAAGCATAACCTACGTAACTTGGTCGGGTTATTTGTTACCTAACATAAACCATACTAAATTCACTGTGGGGAATTAAAAAAAAATGTGAGTGTGTGACAAGGACAAACAATAATAACGCTTTCTCTGCTACTCCTACTGAAAGATTACATAAGACTATCTCGTTTGGTCATTTCCCCCTCCCAGTCCCTCCCCCCACCAGTTCCAATTATAATATCATAAATGAGATCACAATACCTGCAACCTGTAACTGACGCATACGCTTTCTAAAATTAATTAAAAAATCAGAAAATAACAATGGAGTACGTCATTGAACTCGTTGCGAGGCTGTGGTTTAGTAACAAGGGGTTAGGGTACAATTATAAATGTGGAGATAGCGACGAAACAAATATTGCATTCATCTCATCAATCGAGGCGCTGGCACCTGACGTGGACATTTACAAGTGGGAGGCGGCCCGGATCGATCTCAAGAAGCTGATCAAAGAACTTCTGGAGGAGAGGAGCATCCTTCAGTTACACTCGGGATACCATGCGGAGGGGCTTTTGCTGGAGGTACTAAGAAAACACAACATTAGATCATTCCTCTCCGTGCCTCTTAAACAGAAAACTTTAATCTGGAAAGACGCGGGGGTGTGGTTCGTAGAGGTGACCAACCCGAAAATCATCAAGAGAACTTATGTGTTTTTTTGACTTCGAATAAGTGTACGTCTGTGTATGTCTGAAATAAAAAAATGTTTAAAAGTGAATGACTATTTATTTATTTACCAATCATTTAGGTATTTTATAATGTTCCAAATGCGAGTACAAAAAAAATGCAAAAGCTGGTTTTTCAAAATTCGTTGTTAAGGGGCTCCTTGGCGCTAATGACATTCGATCTGAATCCTTTAGTTTTCTAATGTTTTTAAAGTGAGAACTTCTTTAGCGGCGTTGGGCACTTTCTGAGACAGCGATCACGTGATCGTAACGTTTAGATGGCCACTCAAATAGATGGCAATTAAATCAATAAAGAAAAACTCAATGACATTACATGAAAAAGGTTCTAATCTTGTACGGGTTGAAATACGAGGATCTCACAGTTACATTCAAACTTTATATCACTCAAATATAATTCAATAAAGCTACATCTTGATGAAATCGCTAATAAAAGTGAACTCTAGTAATGGTGAATAAAACTCAAAATATCATGATCAAATATATTTAGATGCGAGATCTGCAAGGTAACTTTACAATTTCTATTCGAATTTTAAAGAATTAACTGTACAAATTTGAATTTTAAACAAGCTCACTGA
Source organism: Cydia fagiglandana (assembly GCF_963556715.1). Lineage (NCBI taxonomy): Eukaryota > Metazoa > Arthropoda > Insecta > Lepidoptera > Tortricidae > Cydia > Cydia fagiglandana. Next base: position 13,882,691 of record NC_085949.1, on the reverse strand, counting down.
CCAGCAATTTCGGACTAAAGTTTTTCAATAGAAAGGAGGATGGGTCAATTATACATAGTGCTGCAGACATTTTGAACTAGTCATTGAGTTTTCACTTCTGTCGGCACTTCCGGAGTGCAATCCGTTGTTTTTTTGTAGCTATAATAGCAACGACTTTTAGCAATATAGTATGCCATATTTACTTCAAAGTTCATTGTCTTCGAGATATTCGACATCAAGTTGAACAATTTTAGGCCAACAACCTGGTTTTCAGGCCATAGCTTTTGTGTTAATTATTTTAAAATTTACATCTCTGACCAGTTTTTAGAGACGTCAAAGACAAACCCAAATATGCAGATTTCGTTCATGTAAGATCCTTCACAGCAATCCAGTTACGAAAAAAGTGTTATTTTTAGACAATGTTTAAAAAAATCATAAAAAAAATTAGTATTCATTAGTTTCAAAATCCGGTAGACAAGAATGGAGATTAAAGATTGAAGAACAGATAGCCATTTATCTTATAATTCTATCTGAAGTGTAAATGTAGAAGTAACGGCTCAAACCTTGTCAAATATCGATGAAAACCGCGGGGAGCCCCTTAAGGTGAGGTTGTGTAGAGCAATGTTTCAGAGTTACTAAGCGTGTGTCATCATCGTCGTTAAAAATATATCAAGTTCGATTTCAAACAAAAACAAGACCTAACCTAATCAAAGCAAGTGCTATACCATCTACATATTATGCATAGTAGGTTCTGCCATCTTGTGGGTCCCATTGGAAGCATAAACGTCACATTTACGTCTCGCGCCAAAAATCAGATGGCTCCTATGCTGTATAGTTCATGCATGCTCCCTATTGTCAGTTCAGTACGGTGGCGCTTAAGCAATGTCAATGTGAAAACAAATCCGTTTAAAATTACAAGGAGGGATTTCATATCATCGCTAAGTAGGCGAAAGTGTGTCTGTCTGTCTGTTTGTCTGTTACCTCTTCACGCTTAAGCCGCTGAACCGATTTAGTTGAAATTTGGTATAGAGATAGTTCGAGTCCTGGGGAAAATCAGGGATATCATTCCTGAAGAGAGTGCAAAGGCGGGTGGAATTGAAAGGGTTAATGGCATTGCCTAATAATTGAAGTAAGCAATGAGCATATTGAATGATTGCTATTAGCATTATCCAGGCGCTATACCTACTTTAGCTGCTGTCACTAATTCCACGCAGACGAAGTCGCGGGCAAAAGCTAGTATTTCAATATTTTCGCTAGGATTTTTTGATTGTTTAGTACAAAAATCAACTTTACTTAAATGTAATAAGGTTGACATCTGTTGCGGGGTAGCAGAACTTCTGTGATTGTAGCTCAACTATGCGACGCTAGATGGGCTACTCGTATCTTCAAAAATAAAAATCGTAGATGCAATTTCGACATAATTTCCTTTACTGTAAAGTTCAAATTATTGTAATGGGCTAGGGCTCATAGGATAATCTCTTTCGAAATAAGAAAATATGGTCAATCATCCTTTAGATAGCGTTGCGTTTGTAGTAGTGTGCATGTTGACGACATAGGTTTCCAGACCGCAGAGAAGCATTATATATTTGTTAATGCCTGGAAGATTGAGGCCTGTCTGCCCATGCTGATGCTCTGAGCTTATTGAATTGCCTTTCTTGGAACTCTTCAACGTACTTTCGGTCATTGGTTCATTTGTCTTAGAGTTTGGTAAAATGACATTCGGTGTATATGTTCAGTGGGCATGCTAAGGGTTATATTTTTGCAAAAACCCAGGCGTTGACTTTGGTTAATGCTTGAGAGCTCCATGTGCATTTGGCCTGTTTAGTGTCCATATTATACAGACGCACTGCTTGCCACCATTTGAATATTGTCTTTAGAGCTCTTTGCATTAGGTTGGATATCGTGTGGAAGAAGAAGTTTTGGGTAGAAACGATGTTAGACTAATAATGGACTGACGGATATAGGCTGTCAGTAGTCCTTTTTCCCTGCTTTTGCTATGAAGTTTACCTTGACCCGAGTCCAATTATCTGGTACGATTCACCACGCGAAACTTGCTCTGAATATTATGGCCAGATGCAGATTGCTGTAAAAGCGCCGCTGATTTAAATCAAAAAGTTTGGTCTAAAGATGTTTCTTGCTATATTCCAGTCGATATTGCGTGCCACTGTGGATTCGAGGATTCCTATGGGCGCAAAGCTGTGTTTATTACTGGTTGAGTATGAACCGGGGAAGTGGGTGTCTCTGAGCAAGTTCCTCTTCCGTGTTCATAAATGTGCCATCTAGTGTTTAAGGAGACCGAGATAGTTGGTTGGTGTCTTGGAGAGTATTATGTAAGTTCATGCTCCTTTATGAGTTTGGGCAATATCAGGAGGCACCCCGTACGATTGCCCTGTCTAGACGGAACCTTCTCCATTATCTTATTTTTGCCTCCCATATTTGTTTATTATATTCAGTCAATGCTCTATGATACGCGTAGTACCATACCCATTCTGTTAACAATTAAAACAGATCAATTCCAAAACCTGTTCTGTTGTGATCTGTTCTGTTCTATCTTGTTCTGTTCTGTTCTATCTTGTTCTGTTCTGTTCTATCTTTTTCTGTTCTAACCTGTTCTGTTGAGAGCTGTTCTGTTGTGATCTGTTCTGTTCTAACCTGATCTGTTATGATCTGTTCTGTTATGATCTGTTCTGTTGTGACCTGTTCTGTTGTGACTTGTTCTGTTGCCGCGCGCACCCGAGTTGCATACATTGCCATTGTTAGTAGCTCGGTACCACTTACAGGGCTAGCGGGTCTTATTTGAAATGTTCTTTGTCTTATGGGCAGTTGTGTTAAAGTCTGTCACAACCCTACTGTGTTCTTATGCGGTGTCTGCATTAACGCATATATCAAAGGCGTCGGTTCACTGTTACTTTTTATACTGTGGTTCCGTCTAGACAGGGCAATCGTACGGGGTGCCTCCTGATATTGCCCAAACTCATAAAGGAGCATGAACTTACATAATACTCTCCAAGACACCAACCAACTATCTCGGTCTCCTTAAACACTAGATGGCACATTTATGAACACGGAAGAGGAACTTGCTCAGAGACACCCACTTCCCCGGTTCATACTCAACCAGTAATAAACACAGCTTTGCGCCCATAGGAATCCTCGAATCCACAGTGGCACGCAATATCGACTGGAATATAGCAAGAAACATCTTTAGACCAAACTTTTTGATTTAAATCAGCGGCGCTTTTACAGCAATCTGCATCTGGCCATAATATTCAGAGCAAGTTTCGCGTGGTGAATCGTACCAGATAATTGGACTCGGGTCAAGGTAAACTTCATAGCAAAAGCAGGGAAAAAGGACTACTGACAGCCTATATCCGTCAGTCCATTATTAGTCTAACATCGTTTCTACCCAAAACTTCTTCTTCCACACGATATCCAACCTAATGCAAAGAGCTCTAAAGACAATATTCAAATGGTGGCAAGCAGTGCGTCTGCATAATATGGACACTAAACAGGCCAAATGCACATGGAGCTCTCAAGCATTAACCAAACTCAACACCTGGGTTTTTGCAAATATAACCCTTAGCATGCCCACTGAACATATACACCGAATGTCATTTTACCAAACTCTAAGACAAATGAACCAATGACCGAAAGTACGTTGAAGAGTTCCAAGAAAGGCAATTCAATAAGCTCAGAGCTAGCATCAGCATGGGCAGACAGGCCTCAATCTTCCAGGCATTAACAAATATATGATGCTTCCCTGCGGTCTGGAAACCTATGTCGTCAACATGCACACTACTACAAACGCAACGCTATCTAAAGGATGATTGACCATATTTTCTTATTTCGAAAGAGATTATCCTATGAGCCCTAGCCCATTACAATAATTTGAACTTTACAGTAAAGGAAATTATGTCGAAATTGCATCTACGATTTTTATTTTTGAAGATACGAGTAGCCCATCTAGCGTCGCATAGTTGAGCTACAATCACAGAAGTTCTGCTACCCCGCAACAGATGTCAACCTTATTACATTTAAGTAAAGTTGATTTTTGTACTAAACAATCAAAAAATCCTAGCGAAAATATTGAAATACTAGCTTTTGCCCGCGACTTCTTCTGCGTGGAATTAGTGACAGCAGCTAAAGTAGGTATAGCGCCTGGATAATGCTAATAGCAATCATTCAATATGCTCATTGCTTACTTCAATTATTAGACAATGCCATTAACCCTTTCAATTCCACCCGCCTTTGCACTCTCTTCAGGAATGATATCCCTGATTTTCCCCAGGACTCGAACTATCTCTATACCAAATTTCAACTAAATCGGTTCAGCGGCTTAAGCGTGAAGAGGTAACAGACAGACAGACAGACAGACAGACACACTTTCGCCTACTTAGCGATGATATGAAATCCCTCCTTGTAATTTTAAACGGATTTGTTTTCACATTGACATTGCTTAAGCGCCGCCGTACTGAACTGACAATAGGGAGCATGCATGAACTATACAGCATAGGAGCCATCTGATTTTTGGCGCGAGACGTAAATGTGACGTTTATACTTCCAATGGGACCCACAAGATGGCAGAACCTACTATGCATAATATGTAGATGGTATAGCACTTGCTTTGATTAGGTTAGGTCTTGTTTTTGTTTGAAATCGAACTTGATATATTTTTAACGACGATGATGACACACGCTTAGTAACTCTGAAACATTGCTCTACACAACCTCACCTTAAGGGGCTCCCCGCGGTTTTCATCGATATTTGACAAGGTTTGAGCCGTTACTTCTACATTTACACTTCAGATAGAATTATAAGACAAATGGCTACCGATTCTTCAATCTTTAATCTCCATTCTTGTCTACCGGATTTTGAAACTAATGAATACTTATTTTTTTATGATTTTTTTAAACATTGTCTAAAAATAACACTTTTTTCGTAGCTGGATTGCTGTGAAGGATCTTACATGTACGAAATCTGCATATTTGGGTTTGTCTTTGACGTCTCTAAAAACTGGTCAGAGATGTAAATTTTAAAATAATTAACACAAAAGCTATGGCCTGAAAACCAGGTTGTTGGCCTAAAATTGTTCAACTTGATGTCGAATATCTCGAAGACAATGAACTTTGAAGTAAATATGGCATACTATATTGCTAAAAGTCGTTGCTATTATAGCTACAAAAAAACAACGGATTGCACTCCGGGAGTGCCGACAGAAGTGAAAACTCAATGACTAGGCCAAAATGTCTGCAGCACTATGTATCCTCCTTTCTATTGAAAAACTTTAGTCCGAAATTGCTGGTCAGTGAGCTTGTTTAAAATTCAAATTTGTACAGTTAATTCTTTAAAATTCGAATAGAAATTGTAAAGTTACCTTGCAGATCTCGCATCTAAATATATTTGATCATGATATTTTGAGTTTTATTCACCATTACTAGAGTTCACTTTTATTAGCGATTTCATCAAGATGTAGCTTTATTGAATTATATTTGAGTGATATAAAGTTTGAATGTAACTGTGAGATCCTCGTATTTCAACCCGTACAAGATTAGAACCTTTTTCATGTAATGTCATTGAGTTTTTCTTTATTGATTTAATTGCCATCTATTTGAGTGGCCATCTAAACGTTACGATCACGTGATCGCTGTCTCAGAAAGTGCCCAACGCCGCTAAAGAAGTTCTCACTTTAAAAACATTAGAAAACTAAAGGATTCAGATCGAATGTCATTAGCGCCAAGGAGCCCCTTAACAACGAATTTTGAAAAACCAGCTTTTGCATTTTTTTTGTACTCGCATTGGGAACATTATAAAATACCTAAATGATTGGTAAATAAATAAATAGTCATTCACTTTTAAACATTTTTTTATTTCAGACATACACAGACGTACACTTATTCGAAGTCAAAAAACACATAAGTTCTCTTGATGATTTTCGGGTTGGTCACCTCTACGAACCACACCCCCGCGTCTTTCCAGATTAAAGTTTTCTGTTTAAGAGGCACGGAGAGGAATGATCTAATGTTGTGTTTTCTTAGCACCTCCAGCAAAAGCCCCTCCGCATGGTATCCCGAGTGTAACTGAAGGATGCTCCTCTCCTCCAGAAGTTCTTTGATCAGCTTCTTGAGATCGATCCGGGCCGCCTCCCACTTGTAAATGTCCACGTCAGGTGCCAGCGCCTCGATTGATGAGATGAATGCAATATTTGTTTCGTCGCTATCTCCACATTTATAATTGTACCCTAACCCCTTGTTACTAAACCACAGCCTCGCAACGAGTTCAATGACGTACTCCATTGTTATTTTCTGATTTTTTAATTAATTTTAGAAAGCGTATGCGTCAGTTACAGGTTGCAGGTATTGTGATCACATTATTTATGATATTATAATTGGAACTGGCGGGGGGAGGGGGAGGGGGAAATGACCAAACGAGATAGTCTTATGTAATCTTTCAGTAGGAGTAGCAGAGAAAGCGTTATTATTGTTTGTCCTCGTCACACACTCACATTTTTTTTTAATTCCCCACAGTGAATTTAGTATGGTTTATGTTAGGTAACAAATAACCCGACCAAGTTACGTAGGTTATGCTTGATATGTTGTCAGGTATATTAAAACGTGTTTTCAATTTCTTCACTTTGCGTATGTTCTGTCCCTCACGGACTTTCTGACCTCTGAACTCTGACCTCTGACCATTCCGATTGAAAAGATTGAAGAGTATACCCCCAACATCGCATGAGTTTCATGACCATGTCGCATTACAGAATTACAGCATTAGTAAAATCTACTTTATTTCTAGTACTTAGAGTTAATAATCTTTCAAATAAGCTTCATTATCTGACTAAGGTTACAATACTTAATTCAAACTCTCTCTATCTGTCAAATTCTACGGTGAATGGAAGTTTACAGTCACATACGACTTTTTGTTTTCGAACGTCACGGTCTACATCTCAACGATCGGCAACGCGCATGTAACATCTCGAAATTGCAGGCGTCCATAGGCTACGGTGACTGCTCACTACCAGACGGGCCGTGTGCTTGTTTGCCACCGACGTGGTATATAAAAAAAGAAAAAAACTTATTGAACCTTTTTGCAGTCGGCAACGCGCATGTAACAACTCTAAAGTTGCAGGCATCCATAGGCTACGTTGACTGCTTACCATCATGTGAGCCGGATGCTTGTTTGCCACCGACGTATTATTAAAAAAAAAAAAAGTCTGGGCCTTTTTGCAGTCTGCAAACTACAAACTACATTTGATAACCAAAAGAGACAAAATCAACCGTAAATAAGTGTGCTAGAAACCCTAAATACTACATGAGCAGGGGGGCCGGAGGTGTCCCCTGTCGAGGTTTTCCTGAGGGTCTAATGATAATGATGATGATGATGATGATGATGATGTATAGGTTTCAAAAGTCTGAACTTGCAAGCGTCCAAAGGCTACGGTGGCTGCTTACCATCAGGTGAGCCGGATGCTTGTTTGCCAACGACGTAGTATATAAAAAAAAAAAATCTGGATCTTTTTGCGGTCGGTAAACTACAAACTCCATACATTTGATAAGCACAAGCGACAAAACCAACCGCAAATAGAAATGCATCCGTGGTAACAATAGAATTCGCAGGCGTCCATGGGCTACGGTGACTGCTTACTGTCAGGCGAGGTCGTCTGCTTGTTTGCCACTGACGTGGTATTAAAAAAAACGCCGATATAAGCCTCATATTTTAAAACAAAGTTATTGAATCTTTGAGCAGTCGGCAGCGCGCTTGTATCCACCCTGGAGTTGCAGGCGTCCAAAGGCTACGGTAACAACTTACCATCAGACGGACTGTATGCTTATTTGCCACCAATGTGGTATAATAAAAGAAAAACCCCTTTACGGTTGGTAAACTACAAACTCCATACATTTGATAAGCACAAGCGACAAAACCAACCGCAAATAAAAGTGCATCCGTGTAAACTATTGAATTCGCAGGCGTCCATGGGCTACGGTGACTGCTTACTGTCAGGTGGGGTCGTCTGCTTGTTTGCCACTGACGTGGTATTAAAAAAAACGCCGATATAAGCCTCATATTTTAAAACAAAGTTATTGAATCTTTGGGCAGTCGGCAGCGCGCTTGTATCCACCCTGGAGTTGCAGGCGTCCAAAGGCTACGGTAACAACTTACCATCAGACGGACTGTATGCTTATTTGCCACCAATGTGGTATAATAAAAGAAAAACCCCTTTACGGTTGGTAAACTACAAACTCCATACATTTGATAAGCACAAGCGACAAAACCAACCGCAAATAAAAGTGCATCCGTGTAAACTATTGAATTCGCAGGCGTCCATGGGCTACGGTGACTGCTTACTGTCAGGTGGGGTCGTCTGCTTGTTTGCCACTGACGTGGTATTAAAAAAAACGCCGATATATGTCTCATATTTTAAAACAAACATGATGGGCCTTTTTGCAATTTCATAGCGGATGTTTTTGGAACTAACTAGCGGTGTCCACTGACGAGGCGCCACTAGCGACATCTATATTGTTAAGCGAATCGATAGTCTGTCAAGCCGGATGTGTCAGAAGCAATGTAAAGCAAACTAAAGTATGGTATCCCTAGGAAACGAACAAAAGGCAGGAATGTACATCGAACAGCGATGAAATGTAAACAAAACAGTTCCACAGATAAGATATAAATGACACACGATTTTCGAACTATTCAAACGTAGTGTTGCTAGCCCACGATTTTTCAAATTTGCCGCCTTTTTCTACTGACTAGATTTGCTTGACCAAGATTAATTAACTTACCATGAACCCCCTCTGACTCTGCGGACTTTTTTAGAAATACTCAGACGGCTGCTCATCTATACATATCATAGCGGATGGTTTTAGAACTAACGTTGCGCATACATACAGTCGCCCTCTGGCGGGGAAAGTTTAGAACTAACGTTGCGCATACATACTGTCGCCCTCAGGCGGGGCTAGCGGGGATTTTTGGAACTAACGTTGCGCATACATACTGTCGCCCTCTGGCGGGCCTGGCGGGGATTTTTGGAACTAACTAGCGGTGTCCACCGACGAAGGCGCCACTAGGGATATCTATTCATTTAAGCGATTCAACAACTCACATACAAAGTGGAGACATCTATTCATTTCATAGCGGATGGTTTTGAAACTAACGTTGCGCATACATACTGTCGCCCTCTGGCAGGAGAATTTTAGAACTAACGTTGCGCATACATACTGTCGCCCTCAGGCAGGGCTGGTGGGGATTTTTGGAACTAACGTTGCGCATACATACTGTCGCCCTCTGGCGGGGGCTTTTTAGAACTAACCTTGCGCATACATACTGTCGCCCTCCAGCGGGGCTGGCGGAAATTTTAGGAACTAACGTTGCGCATACATACTGTCGCCCCCAGGCGGGGCTGGTGGGGATTTTTAGAACTAACGTTGCGCATACATACTGTCGCCCCCAGGCAGGGCTGGTGAGGATTTTTGGAACTAACATTGCGCATACATACTGTCGCCCTCTGGCGGGGCTGGCGGGGATTTTTGGAATTAACTAGCGGTGTCCACCGACGAAGGCGCCACTAGCGATATCTATTCATTTAAGCGATTCAACAACTCACATACAAAGTGGAGACATCTAAACATTTCATAGCGGATGGTTTTGGAACTAACGTTGCGCATACATACTGTCGCCCTCTGGCGGGGGATTTTTAGAACTAACCTTGCGCATACATACTGTCGCCCTCCAGCGGGGCTGGCGGAAATTTTAGGAACTAACGTTGCGCATACATACTGTCGCCCCCAGGCAGGGCTGGTGGGGATTTTTGGAACTAACGTTGCGCATACATACTGTCGCCCCCAGGCAGGGCTGGTGGGGATTTTAGGAACTAACGTTGCGCATACATACTGTCGCCCCCAGGCGGGGCTGGTGGGGATTTTTAGAACTAACGTTGCGTATACATACTGTCGCCCCCAGGCAGGGCTGGTGGGGATTTTTGGAACTAACGTTGCGCATACATACTGTCGCCCCCAGGCAGGGCTGGCGGGGATTTTTGGAACTAACGTTGCGCATACATACTGTCGCCCCCAGGCAGGGCTGGTGGGGATTTTTAGAACTAACGTTGCGCATACATACTGTCGCCCCCAGGCAGGGCTGGCGGGGATTTTTGGAACTAACGTTGCGCATACATACTGTCGCCCCCAGGCAGGGCTGGTGGGGATTTTTAGAACTAACCTTGCGCATACATACTGTCGCCCCCAGGCAGGGCTGGTGGGGATTTTTGGAACTAACGTTGCGCATACATACTGTCGCCCCCAGGCAGGGCTGGTGGGGATTTTTAGAACTAACCTTGCGCATACATACTGTCGCCCCCAGGCAGGGCTGGTGGGGATTTTTGGAACTAACGTTGCGCATACACAGTGGCGCCTCTAGCGGGGAGTAGAGTGAACTAACCAGCGGCGCATACATACTGTCGCCCTCCGGCGGGGCTGGCGGATATTTTCGGAACTAACGTTGCGCATAGACAGTGGCGCCTCTAGCGGGGAGTAGGGTGAACTAACCAGTGGCGCCATCTAGCGGCGACCTTTGGAACTAACGTTGCGCATAGACAGTGGCGCCATCTAGCGGGGAGTAGGGTGAACTAAATTGTCACTACCTTACGCATACATACTGGCGCCCTCTGGCGGAAAAGTTCTGGTCCAAAACCGGTACAAACACACTACTAAGTGATATTGCTATCTCATTCTACCGCATGGCTGCGTCCGTCGTTGGCGTTGGTGTTGGCCCAACGTGAAGAGGAGCCTTTAGCATTGTAGCACTATGCCATACACTTCCTATACAGTTTGGCTTTATGTAGATCAAACTTCGGAAATTATATGAAAACGCATGTCCAGCACATCTCGCCATAACTTGCGTGCAGTACCTAGTTTTGACATACGGACAGAAGGAAAATAAAGTTTTGTAAGCATTCCCTTTTAGGATTTTGGCTGAAAAAGCCTAAAAATCCAATAGCAGTGTACAAAGAACGTAATGGGGAAAATGTTAACTTTTGTAGGAACAAATTTTTATACTAGTTGATTAGTAGGATAGGCCTCGCCAAGTCGGGCCTCGTGTCACAGTCATGCACATAGCCAATAACACAACAGTTCAAACTCCTAACGAAAGGACCTTTATCTGTTTAGAAATCGAGTAAGTAAAATACAAGATAACAAATTTCAGCTCTGAAATAAAAAAAACAAACTAGGATTGTGCCAACGACCGAAATAGTTGCGTGATAATGCAATGATGCAATAGATGGCTATTGAAACTATTTTTACAATGCATATGCTACACTCACATTTGCTCGCGTTTTACAATAACGACTCGGTCATCTAGTATGGTCGGTGCCCCGTCTTAAGTACCCAAGTTGCCATACTAATTGTACAGGGATTATAGGGAAGTGGATACTTGGGATACTTATGTTAGGGAACCGACTGTACATTATCTACCTACAACGGAGTTTATGCAATCTATAGTTCGTTTTTTTTAGTATTAGAAATTAGGTAAACAATCTTGAAGTGTCTTTTAATTGAAAAACACATTTTAAAAATAAGTTGCGGCAAATATGTAACAATTATGAATCTAATACGATCATTTATATTCTTCTGCTTTCATAAGTAATAGTTTCTGAATTTTAAAAAGCGTTTTTCAATTAAAAGACATGTCAAGATCGCTTACCTTCTTGCAAGTTCTTTCTAATGCTAAAAAAAACGAAGTATAATTCGGGATATCGTCAGTGCTAACAATTATCAAGAATCACGTGAGTGGATGAAACAATTAGTACCTACACTTAGCTTAGCCCCCATTCGCACGACAGCTTTTTCAACGCGCGTTAAAGCGCGTGAACCTGTCCGCACTCTAAATTCGATTTAATGACCAAGGCTTAAAGTCGAAAATCCAACAACGCTTGATAAAAAGCGCCACCGCTGTCGTGAATTCATACATGGTTATCCATTTGTGTCATTCAAACGCTTTTTTAACGCGCGTTGAAAAAGCTGTCGTGCGAATGGGGGCTTAATGATGATGTAGGACGCCTTACACGATTAGTAAGTACACTTACTTGGAAGTCTGCTTGTAACTTTCTCAATTTTGTAAGGGCCGCTGATTCTCGCAAGTAAGGGGTCGTGGATATCGTACGAGTCATGGGCTTGGTAGCCATGACATACTGAAACATAAACCTATTTTAGACTATTGCTATGGATAGATTAGTTAAACGCGTTACTACAATCGGAGGAGCTACCGCGAACACCGAAGTTTACAAACTGCGGGCATCTTTCTCTGTCTCTCTAATTACGCCTTCTCTCTCTTCTCTACACCTCCCTAACCGTGAAAAAGAGCCTGAGAAGTAGTAGTCTATAAAGTTAAAGATATTCCTCAGACTCGAACGAAACTGTAGGTTTATGAATTTGTTGGCGTAGTGTTCCACACCATAGCGTCAAAACTACTGACTGAACCGATTTTGATGAATATATGTTGTCAATCCACAGTATTCGCGCGCGCCCGATTCTCGCACCTGTCCAATGTGTATTTTGTCTCACATTTTGCTTAATGAGAGAAAGAGACGCAATGACGGAGTAATGTTGGACTAAGATATTGGACAGATGGAAAACCACCCCAGTGGGCAGTGAGTGGAGAACAGAACAGACTAGCAAGCGGCTAGTACATTGCATTTAAATATATATAACAGAACCATTATAAATAATTTATTCGTTGATAAATTATTTAAATTACTTACCCGTGGTATAATCCGCATTCGAGCGAGGATATTCATTTTTCGTACAATAAAAATATAGAATTATAAATTTTATTAGATTTTCTGTGACCCTCAAAATAACTTCAATATTTTAAAAATGTCATATAGATAATTTGTTTTATTTTGAACATGTACAAATATTTATTTTAAGCCAGCTAGCTAATGAATCGATTATTATTGAGTTCGATTATGGCACGATAATATCCAAACAACTGTAAAACCTAAAAATAACCAGTCTCTTTTCGGTTGAACATACATCACATAATTTAACCAGTGCGAAACATTCCTTCGCCATTGTTTTTTATTTCATTTTAATATGTAATCAAAGTTGGAGTGGAATTCAAATATTTCTCGATTCGATTACACACACGATTACAAATAACGATTTTGGGCGACTAGCTTGACGCCCCTCTAGCAGTTTCTCTAGTTTGTCTATGGTTAGCTTGGTTTGACTTGTCTATGGTTCAAACTTTCTGACGCAAACTTTTTGATTGGCGGTCTTCTCCTTGCTTCCTTCACTTCATTCACTCTCTCAAATTTACAGAAAATGGCTACCGAGGAGTTGCTGACTGAGCAATTTCAGTTTTTAGGTATTAGCGTACAGAAAGAAGTTTTAGCAAAATGTGAGTACCTAACTAATTACTTATTAACGGTCCACTTATCGGCAACTCTGTTAATAACCCGCATTTCGTGATTGTTTGTATGACTTGTACCGCTATGAAAATGACTGTTCAAGGTTGTTTTATTATTCACTTGTATTCCAAAGGTGTGAGTTTATGCGAAGAATACGACGTCGACGCCGAAACTTTTGTCGAACAATGGATGGCGTTCAGTTTAACGAACTTAAACGGCGCTCCTCCGAATTTGGATAGCTTGGATTCACTTGAGAGAAAGGAATTTTCCAAGCGGGCGGATCGCCTCAGCGCGCCCGTTAAAGATGCTAGAACGAGTACCGGCACAAGTGTCGCGGTGTACGGAGCGTCCGTTGCTACTCAGTATCCTTTTTGCTCGCATGTTCCACGTGCTCTAACGATGTTTTAGTGTTAATAAGTTTTCTAACGTATTTCCTCGAAATCTGCAACTGTTACTAATTGTTTTTTTTTATATGGGTTTTGTGTTCATGTTTCAACATAATTGTCATAATATTCCTTCACATTCAGGCCAGATAATGAAGTCCTATCTAAATACATAGCAGTAACTCCAAAGGTACGTTATTTTACTTTGATTATTCTTTGTAACAACTTAACCTTGTAGAAGTAATTGAAGTGACATGCTGTCCTTATCTTCTTATTGTGGGAACTGAATGTCAGAGTGAGACATACTATAGCAGGCATACATAAAAAACTTTGTTAGATAGAAATACATGTTAGGATGTATGGACATCAATTTTGGTTTTGTACTTGTCATCATTATTATGAATGTATGTTGTAATCGTCTTTTATTGTAGTTTTATGCTTGGCAGAAGTTATGATTTTATATTTTATTTTATTTTCTGTGAGCAATGAGATACTTCTTGTGTTACATGACTTTTTCTCTAGGTTATCTTGTATATGGCTGATATAGGAAGTGTCAAACCAGAATAACATCTACTTGTGCTGAATGGGTATGAATCTAGTGGCGCAGTGCCTTCTGTGACTAGATCTACACTCATTGAGGGCTTGTAGACCAACCACCGGCAGAGACAAGAAGACTTGATGTAGTATTTAGTATTTACTTTATTGACTTGATGATATTTGTGGGCGAGTATGCTTCTAGTTCGTGTCACTGATACCATGACTAGATCCATACTCGTCTGCAGCCATCAACTCACTCAACACAACTAAGGTTTATTTACTAAACTATGTGAATTATAATATGAAAATTATGTGGTGGAGTTAAAAAAAGTTATTATTGTCAGGCGGCAAGCAAAACTTGCTAATTACTACCACAAGTTTGAAGCCTTAGGGCCACTTGCACCATTCACTAACCCGGGGTTAACAGGTTAAACCATGGAGTTACCATGGTTACCAGTATAATTTGACACTGTGTTAACAGTTAAACCGATTAAGCCCGGGTCAGTGGAATGGTGCAAGTGGGCCTTAGTGAGCCATAGGGTAATAACACAAGGTAATTGTGTATTTTTTTGCAATTAGGTACTGAGTTTTGATTGTCACCTGACATATCAGATATACAAAAAAATGATAACTTAACTTTTTGAACTCTACCCTTATATGTATACCTAGGTATAGTTTAATATGGTTTGACTTAGAAATATGTATTAATTTTCTTGAAGATGATATTGCCTATTATTATTAAGACAGTAAGAATTGTAATTAATTTTTAATTTTAGTATCTTTTCATATATTTTTTTACAATAATTTTACTAAAGAATGCTTAAGAGGGTTTTTGTCTGCGTTAGTATCTCATAATATAATTGTAAATGGAAGACTGGCATCTGGCATGAAGGTTACCTATATTGAACCCTCAAAAAAATGTAATCTGGACCCTCGCTAATCTGGTGACTGCTGTAATACGGGCACTGTCGACCCGGGTGCGCTGCCTTAATATGGCAACTTTGGTAGTCACCATGTTTTTGTTGCTTCCCCAAGCAAGACCAAGGCATGTCTGCAACCATTTTGATAGCACACGCAGTGCAAGTGTTATTTTAAACATCAAACTTCTAGAATTTCTTCTATCAACATTGTTGCAGACTTCTTGGTCTAACTCTACTAAGTGATTGCTTCAACCTAAAAATTGCAAACGGTAGTCCGGAAACGCTAGGTCTTACTGTACTTTCAATGTGGTTCTGTAACATGTATAAACATTAAGTAACCATCAACAATAAACCATAAAGCACACACATATAATGTAACCAGACCCACAGCCCCAGTAGCAATTTTAAGTTGCATGGGATACCCGTAAAACATTTGCAAAAGCACAATAAGTTGCGAAAGAAAATGTATTGAAGTATCCATAGTTTGAACGAACAAAATACAAAGCAATACTATATTAAAATTGTGCACTCAATAGTGTCAAAATAATTTCATACTTTATGTATGAAACAATAGAAAAGAATTGAATATTTTAGATGTATTTCAGAATTTTCCCTATTTAGGTAAACTACCAAGCGCTAAGCTGTACTTTGCTAGCTAATACAATTATCTAAGTGTGTGTAATTTTACAGTTGTTAACTGACACCAATTCAGGCTGAAATGCCTAATCTAGACAGACACCATGTATGTATGTATGTACACTACACATACATGAGTTCATTGCCTTCTGATCGCGATTTGATTGCTGCGACAATTACAGTAATGTATGTAGAATGTGGAATCCGGTATTATACCCATTGTACTCGGTATCACGAGGTCTTTCGATCCTAATGGGATAAAAAATGTCCCAGAGTTGTTTTCCTATTGTGTTACCATTTCCCCATATATGTACATACTTTGTATGGCGGCACCAAAAAGGAAAGATTGAAAAATGTACCTATGGAATTTTTATAACACTTTTTTTCTCCTATAAGGATGAAAAGGGCATCCTGACTAGAAATAACACAAAAGTGGCAAAAAAGGTCACGGTATATAAAAAATAAATAAAAGAAACTCAGTAATGAGTTGTGTGATGCAGTTTTTCTCCTAGCCTTTTACATTGCCTATAGTGTAGTCGTGTATAGTTACTGAGAAATATACTGGCATTTGTAAACGATCTATAATTCCGAGCTGTCGATATTGAACTAAATCGACGACCTATTTGAGCTGCAGCTGTTTCGAGTCGCAATATACAAACTCTGAATAACGGTACAGCTTTAATACAAGTTGTGTGGGACTTGTACCGTTTTCCGCTAGAGCAATAGATGCAGGGTCAAAGTGCAGGCTAAACTGGGACGCATCTGTTTGTAGGGCTGCCAGTACATAAATCTTGATTATACGATCCTGTGCCCGCAATTATACGAAATTCGATTGCATTATACGAGTACAAAAAAAACTATTATTTTAAATCGATTTTTTAATAACTGGTGGATCTTTCTCTTTTACTCCAATGACAGCGTAATAAGAGTGACAGAGAAAGATGCCCGCAATTTGCGAACTTGGATTTTCGCGGTTATAGCCCACGTTAGTCTACTAGTAAGTCTACCGCGAACCACGTTCAACGTGTTGCCTCCCTGTCACACTTACGTACGTATTTACAAGTGCGACAGAGAGGCAAGACGTCGAACGTGGTTCGCGGTAGGCCCTCTGATTGGCACACTGTTTTTTGAAGCATTGGCAGTAGTTTGACATCGGTGTTTTTTTCGTATCCAATTATACCGATTGACCAACTATACGACATGTATACGAAAATAATTTCATTATACGAATTTCGTAGCCTATTATACGATCTGGCAGCCCTGGTTTGTGCTGTCATATATCGAATGTTCTGTTTACATGTATTATTTAGGTAAATACTAAATAATGGTGTCCCGAAATACATACACAGATATTTATCAACGTTGAGTAGCCTTATTTCCTAAATATGTCTTCACTCTTACAGCAGAGGCAACAAGGCAGACAAGATGATTTACCTAAATAGTTACTAAGTAGTTTAGTACCTATACCTATTATAGCTAAGTTAGTTAAGTTATATTATAATTCTGTGGCCCTAGTGAAAAAGGGTACAAGTCTCACGCAGCTTAGGACTAAAAGGGCCCGAGACATGTACCTTTTTTCACTAGGGACACAGAATTAAAGTTATACTTTTCCCTATGTGACTATATCGCCATACGATATAATAAATAAATCTGATGGTTCCTGATGTGCCGCTTTATATTGAATTATTGAGTGACGAGTATCGAAGCCAGTCATAAAATCTGCCCTCCTGTCGGCCTGTTCTACATACAATATTAAAAAAAAAATATTTATTAGGTATTATAAAGGTATTTAAATATGAAACTCCCAGGCTTATCTGATCCTTGATTCCTCCACCTTGTAGGTAATTCGTAAGCATTTAGCGTTAGTTTAAAATTAAAATAAATAAGGTAAGAATTCAACATTGCCTTAGGTATGTGTGGCATACGTGTTAGCACGGCTCCCTTTCCTTGGTTAAAGTTTTAACTTTTATATGTTCATTTATATACTGCTACTGTTGGACACTGACGAATGCCCCTAAGATCTTGAATTATCGTTGTCCCCTACATAGACAACCACACAAATGTATTGTACCTATCATGAACAAAACGTTAGATGTACAGTCACCTGCAATAATATGTTACTCTTTGAAGGCCGCAAAAATATGTGACACGCTCTTATGGCTCTACAAAATATAAGAACGTGTCAGATATTATCGCGGCCTTCGTTGTGTAACATATTATTGCAGGTGACTGTACAATGAACAGGTCGAGTAGGTACTTACCTATACAAACATCCTGTTTTTCGTTCACTATCTCATGCCTGTCATGCCTTAGGAAATTTGACTCTACACCTATCATACATAATGTACCTAAGAGAGCCAAATCACTATGCGACATGCATACAGTCATCTGCGATATTGTTAGCGGAGGCAGTTATAAAGTTGACCCAAAAATTTTTTATTAAGCTATGAGCTTAATCATATATGTTCCTTGAGTAATTCTAAGCATTTCAAGCCTGGGAGGCAATAAGAAATGTGTGTCTACTCGGATTTGTAATGGATTCAAACTTTCAACCTCTTTTTAACCCTGTTAGGGGATGAATTTTACAAAACGCTTAAAATTACTTTTCCTGTCTTTTAATAATATCCCCAAATACAAAGATTCAAGTCCCGCGTTCGAAAAATTTTTTGATATCCATACAAACTTTCAACCCCTTTTTCACCACCTTAGGGGATGAATTTTCAAAAACGCTGAAATTAGTTTTCTTGTATGTTTATAATATATCGTTTTACGAAGTTTCAAATTCCTAGCTTAAAATAAAACTTGAACCCCATACAAACTTTCATCCCCTTTTTAACCCCCTTAGGGGTTGAATTTCCCAAAATCGCTTCTTATCTCTTGTACACTTTATAAATGTAATCTAGTGTGCAAATTTCAACTTTCTATCTTTTGTAGTTTCGGCTCCGCGTAGCAAAAATCTCCAACCAAATTTTTCACCTTTTTACGTTTTTCTTGTAAAATTACTATGAAACTGAAAAAAACAAATATCAGCAATGAATTCTACGTCTTTGGTTTATACGAAAATGATACCAAACTTGCCCAAGTACCCACCAGGATCAGAATAGATTTTTTTTAAAGATGACGGGTGGCGGCCGTCTTTGTACCCCACCCTCCCCCCCACCCCAGGCTAGAAATGCTTAGAATTACTCAAATATCAGATGTGATGAAGCTCATAGCTTAATAAAAAATTTTTGGGTCATGTATGGCAGCGTTACATAACTGATTCCAGTATGTCTTAAGGACAAATCTAAATGTCAGAGTGGACAAATGGGAATTATACTATTCCCTGACCTTAGACTGTCCCTAGCAACTCTATTCTGTCCTACATGAATGTTTTACTTAGGGCTCATTTAGACGATGCGAGAACTCGCACGCGAGTTTCATAAGTCATAACATTGCGGGTTTTGATCGGTCGGTTCAATTGGCCGTAATCAAAAGTCCGCAATGTAACTAAAATTGGATGCGAGTGCGCGGTCCGTCTATAGGAGCATTCCATGGGCTGTCCCGTACAAACGCATTTTATTTCCTGTGTTGCGACTTTTTTCTCGGCATTTAAAGCAGGCAATTATTTTTCTGTGCATATTTTTGACGATTTGTCATAGAAAAGGAAACTCCTATACCTTTAAATCTTCAAAAACTACGCGTTTGTACGGGACAACGGTAGACAATTTCATGGAATGCTCCTATATCAGCCCGTTAACTAAACTTACGTTGCTTGTGAACCAGTTTTTTGTAGTCAAGGATCACGTGGCTAACTAAAATGCCTTTTCCAGAGAATTAAAGTGGAGGATACAAGTCATAAACGCGAGTTGACTGCAGCTACATACTCCCCGAAAACGTAAGTAACACCACAGAATAAATAATAGTACTAGGTACAGAAGATTCACTCTAACAAAACGTGTCTGTTACGATTAGGACAGCGCCACGCGCGGCTTAGAGCTAGCCACCAAAATTGGTGTGATACGGATGTACTTGTTGCAAAGCGACGAAATTGCGGAGTGAGCCACGCCTGGTAACACTACCTACGGCCGACGAGAAAGTTTTTTTTAATGGACTACAGGATTAGCTTGCCTATTGTATCGCTCAGGAAACGTGGGTATGTAATATGGGTGTGAATATAATAATACGCTGATATTTGGGTCGTTGATAGCCGACAATCGCTTTTTCGCAGTGATAGGAGCTATCATCTCATGCTCGCTTCAAAGAACTCTTAAGAAGACGCTTGGAACCTATAGGTACCTAAGCATAGTTATCGAGGAGTCTGTAATGTGTAGTGCAAAGTCTCGACCATTTCTTTGGATTTGGTCGTCTCTTAAATCGTTTAAAAACGAGCCTAATTTATCAGGTTATCGGTATTACAGGAATTCAAATTGTATAGTAATCATGTTTTCAGCGGAGCGTCATCAAAATACAGTACACGAGGCAACGCCGGCACAGTCGTTCACAGCTACGGCGACGATGACTTGTTACAAGCGATCACCACGCCCAGCGGGCCCAGTGACGTCATCAACGTCGCCCAGGTGCCCAACTACGACGGCGAGCTGTACACTAAAGCCATGTAAGTAAAATGCAACCCCGGTGTGTTAGTGTGTGTGCGTGTGTCTCCATTCGACACCCTTTTGGGATGGTGTGAGGGGGCTCTTCGGCATCCCTGCTGCGGACCCAATGTGGACCCTGTTTTGGGTCGCGCCCCGCCTTGTGGGGCGGTCCGTCGCCGTCATTTTGGGGACGGTTGTGCGTCTGGCTGCAACCCCGGTACTTCACAGCTACGATGATATGTTACAAACCATCACCACGCCCAGCGGGCCCAGTGACCTCATCAACGCCACCCAGGTCTCCGGTCACGACGGCGAGCTGTAATATACATACACTAAAGCCATGTACTTACCTTAGTGTATAAGGTAAGGTGCAACACCGGTACTTCACAGCTATGATAATTGTTGCAAATTGATACTAGCGGGTACAAAGACTACAAAGGCACGATCAGTAATGAGTAATTTATTGCCTTCATAGGTACAATAAGGTCTTACATTAGAATGGTGAACAAGCTATGAACCCTAGGGTTACAGCTGTAAGGGCATTGCAAATTACGTCACACGTACAACGTCACTCTGGTCCCCAACACCCACGGTGTGCCGTTCATTAAAGCCAAGTATATTTATAAGATGCAACCCCGGTACATTACAGTACCATGATTGTTCCAAAGTTCCAATTGTGCCAACGGGTACAGAGGGCCAGAGCAAAGAACTATGTCCTAAGGACTCCTGTGGAGTAATGGTTCAGATCTATACAGTTGACAGTGGCTATTAGTACCTACTTGTTTCAATCATCATCGCGCACACGGCTGAGTGAACTCTACATTAGAGCCATGAAAGTATGTGTGTCATTATAAGTAACTGTTAGCAGTACAAATTAGCATATACAAACCTTTTTTCAGCTTAACTTCCTCTGCATGTACATAGGCAAGGTATCTTAACTATGGGCTATTATACATAAAGAGTTAAGGAAGTCTAATAAGTAGAAATAAGCACTTATATTTCTATCTATACAGGGTGATCAATCCAAATGGGTCAGTATGGAGAAGTCAGAAACTATGAGAGATAGCAAAATCTGTTCTTAGGAACCATGGCTTCGATTTTAGATTTAATAATAATGGCATTAAATTTTTTTTTTAAATCTATCATACATAACCGGGATTCGAACATGGTCAATATGCTTGTTGTTTGTTTGTATGGCAACTTTTAAACGATGCGTGATAGGTGGAAGGTGCTCGACCAAATATCATAGAGGGCCCCGAGACAAAACAAAGTACATAAAAAAAAATCAAAATGGCCGACTTTATTTTTTATTTTTTTCAAGTTGGTTGGTTTTTCAAGTCGGGCTGAGATTCGCCGATGCGGCGAGCCTGGGGGCCCAAGATTACAATGACAAAAAAATATTTTTGGAAAAATTCAAAATGGCGGACACGGGCAAAGTAAAATTTTCAAGTAGGTTAAGCGAGCCCGAAGGGCGAGCTTCATGCCGGGAGGCCGAAGGCCAACCCCGGTGGAAGGCCGAATGCCCTGAGCCTCCACCCCTACTCTCAAAACGCGAGGCCGAAGGCCGAACTGCGTGAATTCGGTGCTTCCAAGCGTTCTACCAAGTCAACTGTATTGATGACCGAAGCCGGCAGGCCGAATCCCCCACGGCGAAGCGTCGAGGCTTGCGAATGCCGAAGGCCGAGCTCTGCGTAGGGCCGAAGGCCCGAAGCGTCACACGAGAGGGGGAAGTTGGAGCTTAAACACGACCCAACACTTTTCCTATTGGGAGTCGCTTTTTGGGCGTCGGGGTGGAGGCTTCGGGTCTTCGGCCCTCCACCGGGGTCGGCCTTCGGCCTCCCGGCCTAAAGCTCGCCCTTCAGGCTCGCTTAACCTACTTGGAAATTTGTCTTTGCCCGTGTCCGCCGCCATTTTCGATTTTTCCAAAAATATATTTTTGACGTTGTAATCTTGGGCCTTCAGGCTCGCCGCATGCCAATTCTCAGCGCGCTCGGACCAACTTGAAAAAATTAAAAAAAAGTCGGCCATTTTGATTTTTTTTATGTACTTTGTTTTGTCTCGGGGCCCTCTATGATATTTGGTCGAGCACCCCCCACCTATCACGCATCGTTTAAAAGTTTCCATACAAACAAACAACAAGAATATTGACCATGTTCGAATCCCGGTTATGTATGATAGATTTAAAAAAAAATTGAATGCCATTATTATTAAATCTAAAATCGGAGCCATGGTTCCTAAGAACAGATTTCGCTATCTCTTATAGTTTCTGACTTCTCCATACTGACCCATTTAGATTGATCATCCTGTATATATAAATGCAAGTGTCCTGACTGACTGATTCATCAACGCACAGCCGAAACTACAAAAGCCAGAAAGTTGAAATTTGCACACCAGATTGCATTTATAAAGTGTACAAGAGATAAGAAGCGATTTTGAGAAATTCAACCCCTAAGGGGGTTAAAAAGGGGATGAAAGTATGTATGGGGTTAAAGTTTTCTTTCAAACTAGGAATTTGAAACTTCGTAAAAAGATGTATTATTAAAATACAAGAAAACTAATTTCAGCGTTTTTGAAAATTCATCCCCTAAGGTGGTGAAAAAGGGGTTGAAAGTTTGTATCGATATCAAAAATTTTTTCGAGTGGTGGACTTGAATCTTTGTATCTGGAGATATTATTTAAAGATAAGAAAAGTAATTTCAGCGTTTTGTAAAATTCATCCCCTAACAGGGTTAAAAAGGGGTTGAAAATTTTAATCCATTACAAATGCTTTGAAACTTCTTAGAAAGGCATAATAGCCGATTACATAAAAAATTGATTGCAACGTTTTTGGAAATTCAACCCTTAAGGGGGTTAAAAAGGGGATGAAAGTTCGTCTTCGGGTGCAAATTTTATTTTAAGCTAGGAACTTGAAACTTTGTAAAAAAGTATCAAATTTAAATACAAGAAAATTAATTTCAGCGTTTTAGACAATTCATCCCCCAAGGTGGTGAAAAAGGGGTTGAAAGTTTGTATGGATATCAAAAATTCTTTTGAGCACGGGACTTGAATCTTTGTATTTGAGGATATTATTAGAAGACAATAAAAGTAGTTTCAGCGTTTTGTAAAATTCATCCCCTAACAGGGTTCAAAAGGGGATGAAAGTTTGTATGGGGTTAAAGTTTTCTTTTGAGCTAGGAATTTGAAACTTCTTGGAATGATATATTATTAAAATACAAGAAAACTAATTTCAGCGTTTTTGAAAATTCGTCCCCTAAGGTGGTGAAAACGAGGTTGAAAGTTTGTATGGATATCAAACATTTTTTCGAGTGTGGGACTTGAATCTTTGTATTTAGGGATATTATTAGATGACAGGAAAAGTAATTTCAGCGTTTTGTAAAATTCATCCCCTAACAGGGTTAAAAAGGGGTTGAAAGTTTGAATCCATTACAAATGGTTTTGAAACTTCTTAGAAAGGCATAATAGCCGATTACAAAAAAGTAATTGCGACGTTTTTGGAATTTCAACCCCTAAGAGGCTTAAAAGGGGGATGAAAGTTCGTCTGCGGGTGCAAATTTTATTTCAAACAAGGAACTTGAAACTTTGTAAAAACGTTTTAAATTAAAGTACAAGAAAACTAATTTCAGCGTTTTTGAAAATTCATCCCCTAAGGTGGTGAAAATGGGGTTGAAAGTTTGTATGGATATCAAACATTTTTTCGAGCGCGGGACTTGAATCTTTGTATTTGGGAATACTATTAGAAGACAATAAAAGTAATTTCAGCGTTTTGTAAAATGCATGGTAACAGGGTTAAAATGGGTTTCATAGTTTGAATCCATTACAAATGCTTTGAAACTACTTAGAAAGGCATAATAGTCTATTACAAAAAAAAGTAATTGCAACGTTTTTGGAAAGTCAACCCCTAAGGGGGTTAAAAAGGGGATGAAATTCATCTTGGGGTGTAAATTTAATTTTAACCTAGGAACATGAACTTTTTGCAAAAAAAGGTATTAAATAAAAAAACATGAAAACTAATTCAAGTATTTTTGAAAATCATCCCCCAAGGTGGTGAGAAAGGGGTTGAAAGTTTGTATGGATATCAAACATTTTTTCGAGTGTGGGACTTGAATCTTTGTATTTAGGGATATTATTAGATGACAGGAAAAGTAATTTCAGCGTTTTGTAAAATTCATCCCCTAACAGGGTTAAAAATATTTTGTGAGATCAGTATCAGATATTTTGTGAGTGCGGAACTTGAATCTTTGTATAAGGGCATAGGGCTATTATGAGAATACAAAAAAAGTAATTTCTGCAACCAACATCAAAATCCACTTGACTTAAAATTTCATACAACGTGCTAAAAAAGAAAAGTACTTAATTTCAACATTGCTTGGATATGAAAATTATAGGTACTAAAGATGTAAAATGTTGAAGATAAGATTCCACGCGGACGAAGTCGCGGGCAACAGCTAGTTATTCTATATCTCTATTTGAGCACTGCAAACAAAAACGCGTCACAGACCGCTTCCATACTTATTGAATAATAGATTCTTAACTCCATTTTTAGGGCTTGTAAATAAATTCCCCCGTTTGTTCAGCGCTGTGCTTCTGAGCTATCAGTCAGTGAAGTGGACTGGAACTTCTACGAACTTAATATATATTCAGACTTATTTTTAATTCATGATCAAAATCTTATTTTCTCATAAATATGTATAGTCAGCTGCTTAGATGCGTAGCGTCGTTTTCTTGGTAAGCCCCTCTTACCTCTAGGTAAGGCAAAGGCATGTGATTTTCAAACCGCAGGGGTTTGAACCTCGCCTTGTATTTTTCGGATCTTACGTACGAAACTTGATTTGATATGTACCAGTCGTTTTTCGTTTAATCAAAACAACCTAAGGAACATACCTAGACAACACACTAGACCACCTAGACTAGACTAGCAATATCAGAAGCAAAACTAGCAACACAAAAAACCGGGCAAGTGCGAGTCGGACTCGCGCACGAAGGGTTCCGTACCATAATGCAAAAAAAAACCAAAAAAAGACGGTCACCCATCCAAGTACTGACCACTCCCGACGTTGCTTAACTTTGGTCAAAAATCACGTTTGTTGTATGGGAGCCCCATTTAAATCTTTATTTTATTCTGTTTTTAGTATTTGTTGTTATAGCGGCAACAGAAATACATCATCTGTGAAAATTTCAACTGTCTAGCTAATTAGCTATCACGGTTCGTGAGATACAGCCTGGTGACAGACGGACGGACGGACGGACGGACAGCGAAGTCTTAGTAATAGGGTCCCGTTTTACCCTTTGGGTACGGAACCCTAAAAAGTGCCGATAGTGGTGACATTGATTTACACACATTGTAATTTACAACGATTTGTAATTTACAATTTTGTTCGTGGCAAACAATTGCTATACAATTACCCTTTCATTGAATCATAATGGACTTGAAAATAACTATGTAGCTGTACCTACCATGACGATGAAATAGTTATTTGTTTTACAAGGGGGCAAAGTTGTTGTTTAACCGCTCGTGCTAATATTGATACCCGAGCAAGCGAATGATTCCAAAATTGAACCACGAGCGTAGCGAGTGGTTCGAAAAATGGAATATTGAGCGTTGCGAGGGTTTCAAAGCACGAGGGTTAAACAAAATTTGCCCCCGAGTGAAACACAAACTTTTTCACCACACCAACCCGAAGCAAATATTAAATGTAAAATATCAAACAAAATCAAACCAAATCAAATCCAAATGAATGTTATTAAATATTTATCATCCAAAATCGTCATTTAAAACTCAATTCTACAAGCAAACATAAGAAATCGACTCAAATTTGCATTTGATTACTTTGCCTCACATGTGAATAAAATGCAACTTTGCTATCAGTTTTGAAGTGCAAAGTAAGCCTTTCCGAGTTGGTGTGGTGAAAATATTTTGTTGCTGAGGCACAAAATAGATAGTAGGTACTTAGGCATAGAAGGGTCACTGTTTAACAAACCCGGACGAGCGTAAAGAATGAAATCTTTTAAGCGTGAAGTCTCGTAATAGCAGAGTTTCTTAAACTTTGATAGGGTAATTCGCCAGTAACTGGCCACTTAGTAACTGGCCGCCCTAAGGGCCCCCCCACATCTGGCGTCTTTCGAGCGTCGGCGTCTACAATTCTATGGCCGACGTCGACGCAACGTCGACGCAGCGTCGACGCAACTGCGCAGCGACGTCATTTTCCATAGCGCTGGACCGACGCCGACAGACGCCGACGCTCGAAAGACGCCAGATGTGGGGGGGGGGGGGCCTAAACTAAAAATGAATTCTATTCACAGTATTCACCTATACACAGAATTCATTTTTAACCGACTTCCAAATCCCAAAGGAGGAGGTTATCAATTCGGTTGTATGTTTTTTTTTTTTTTTGTTACTCCATATCTCCGTCATTACTGGACCGATTTTGAAAATTATTTTTTTGATTGTATGTATATGCATACAGATTGGTCCCGTTTTTGTCAAAATCCAGTTCTGATGATGGGATCTATGAGGAATCGACGGAACTCCTCAAATCTTAAAGGCATACATATGGTGATTTTTGTGTTTTTATCAACAAATCAAGCATATACATTCAAAAACGTGACATTTGATGAAGTGGAACTGCTGATGATGATCAGAACGGAACTCTTCAACGACGCATAGTTCACCTTTGGCGATTTGTCCTCTTCGTTATGTTTGTTAAG
Source organism: Cydia fagiglandana (assembly GCF_963556715.1). NCBI lineage: Eukaryota > Metazoa > Arthropoda > Insecta > Lepidoptera > Tortricidae > Cydia > Cydia fagiglandana. The sequence continues at coordinate 13,855,552 of NC_085949.1, read as the reverse complement.
CAAGTTAAGTTTTTAAGCTACAATTTTGTCAAGCTTGAGTTCTGATGATGGGATCCATGAGAAATCGAGGGAACTCCTCAAATTTTAAAGGCATGCGTATAGAGATTTTTGTATTTTCATCAGAAAATCAAGCATTTTCATTAAAAACTGTCGCATTTGATGAAGTGGAACTGCTGATGATGATCAGAACGGAACTCTTCAACCACGCATAGTTCACGTTTGGCGATTTGTCCTCTTCGTTATGTTTGTTAAGCAAGTTTAGTTTTTAAGCCACATTTCTGTCAAGCTCGAGTTCTGATAATGGGATCCATAAGGAATCGAGGGAACTCCTCAAATCTTAAAGGCATACGTATAGAATTTTTTGTATTTTCATCATAAAATCAAGCATTTACATTAAAAACTGTCGCATTTGATGAAGTGGAACTGCTGATGATGATCAGAACAGAACTCTTCAACGACGCATAGTACATGTTTGGTGATTTCGAATTTCGATTTTGACTTGGACTGGGACCCGGACTCATACCCGGATCCGGTTCGGACCCGGACTCGGACCCGGACTCGGACCCGGACCCGGACTCGGACCGGGACTCGGACCCGGACTCTCACTCAGAGACCCGGACCTTGACCCGGAAAACCACTATGATACCTAAACTAAATAAACCACTATGATTACCTACCATAAAATGTGGGTATGATGATGCCAAACCCCTCCCGGCGCTCAAACTCCCTTACACCGCACCGCATGCGCCGTTAAGTGGGTTAGGTTAGGTTTGATCTGCGATCCTCACAGAACCGAACAAAAGTGGGTTAGGTTTGGTTAGAACTGCGAGTCTTACAGAAACGAAATGCTACTAGAATAGTGGGTTTGATTAGGTTCGAACTGCGATCCTCACAGAACCGAACTGCTATCAGAGAAGTGGGTTAGGTTAGGCTAGAACTACGACCCTTACGGAAACGAAATGCTACTAGAAAGTACTGGTTTTACCTCCTTTTCTACATAGTGCACCATCTACCATAAAATCTTTCACCGGGCCCCATAGAAGTCGGTTTTTTTTTCTTAAAAATTATAGTATAAGGTTTCAATAACAGCTTTCCATAACTGGCCACCTTATGCTAAAATGAATTCTATTTATAGGTGAATATAAATCATTTTTGGTTCGGGGTGGCCAGTTACTGACGAACCCTATATAACTGTTTTACCAACCAACTATTTTAGCGTCATGCTGGTTGCCAGCAAACGCACATGAAGCTTGTAGTGCGACCTAAAGGCCTGTGCACGCCGGCTGTAGGAGCTGCAAAATGTAGGAGCCGCACACGCACACGTCACGCAAGCGGTGTGCCGTCTCTTATAAGGATCTGTACATTACAACGCCGCACGAGCACGTCACGCACTCGCAGCCGGTGTGCCCAGGCCTTAAAGGAACTACTTTGTCACAGGTTTGGCTTTGAACTCCTCCCCGAGAAGGCCAGCATATACGACGGACACATAAGCTACGTCTCGCGACACATCATGAAGAGGGCCGGCATCACAGAGAGCAGCTCTGTTAGGCACAAAACACAGGTTTGTTCACTAGGCTTCCTGTCTATTTCGTGATCAAAGCATGCTAAACTTGAGGGAAGGTTTTGTATCAAACAGAGCGTATTGGAGATGTCTGTGTGGTACATGATTGATAGCGAGTTTTAAATTCTACGTTCCAAACACCCGAAAGTTAAATATCAGACCATTTCACCCGCCTAATTTCCTTGCGCGTATTTTTTCTCTGAAGTATGTACTTATGATTATGGCGTTTGGTTAGGAACCACATTTAAAAACAACCGGAAATAACATCAAAATGTGGAAATTGTTCCACAAAATTACGTGTGATACAGGGTACAGTGCTATAGGGTATTTGACTATATTTAAAATAAATTATTTTATAGAAACAAAAACATGGACCAGATTAGCTCATAATAAGGAAGAGTGGAGAAGATTGGGGGAGGCACACAGAAGCGGTTACCGTAGAATGTAGAATAAGGAAAACTGTAGATATAGTATAAAAACGTACCTTTTCTGAAATAAGGCTATAAATAAATAAATAAATAAATTTTACACCACGCAAAAAATAAAGCACCAGAAAATAAAGAAACTTCAAATAGTCAAATACCCTATTTCAGTATGAGAACCTATTTTTTGTTGCTTCATAGTCGTGCAACATTTCAGACGGAGGTGACAGTGGCGGGTCGGATCGAGTGCGACGCGGACGCGAGGCTGAACCCCAAGTGCGTGGTTCTGCAGGGCACGTGGGAGCATTCTCTCAGCCAAGCCGTGCCCGTCGACTTGGACGGGTGAGCTGCTACACTTACCGCAATTTTCTTACCTATATCCCAGAAGCTTCGAGCAACACGGAAGGGAGGCGGCATTCGCACTAGCGCGGGTAATAAAACTAGTTGCGCTCGGATTTTTCACTAGACCGAGTCCAATTCCAGATGAGCGCGTGAACACAGCAGCAGAAAAAATGCCTAATTGCTCGGTTTTTTGTCGTAAAAAGAGGTTTGGGGCAACAAATTTACAAAAAGAAGATGTTACTTTTCACATGTAATATTTATTTTACATATCATACGTTTAATTACATTTAAAAACAATAATGATATTTTAGTCTCATGTAATTGTTGGATTTATTGATTTTGCTCGCCCAGTACAAATTGCGGATCGGTCGAGTGACAAATCCGACTTCTTATCTCTCAGAATCATCAATCAATCAATCAGAATACACAATAAAAGTTCAAAATAGATTTAGGAAGATGTACCTCCTAAATCCCTGCGTACAATGTTTTGTAACAAAACATTGTACGCAGGGATTTAGGAGGATATAAGTACAATTTTGATAATCAATGGGATGTTTTTTCAACTACCCGTAGACTAGACTTCGAGTCGAATTTGAATCTTAATTTTAGTGACAATATGCCCCATGTCATGTCACGATTAGTGACTGATGATAGTGACGATGGGTAACCAAAGTGGCTATAGGAAATCCAGTCTTAAGTAAAACAACGTACCTTCATGGAGATTCGGTAAATAATCGTTTTGGCTTGTTGGCTTTTTGCTGCATTTTGCTCCGCTAACTTTTGTAGGTACTAGTAATGTAACTAATGTTACTACTTACTATCCTATATTCAGTAGAGTCGACGTCAAAGATATGTTTACAATTTTGCACCTTACTCTGTTCTAATAAGGCAAAAAATGTGTCGACGTCGACTGTACAGCGATAAAAACATGTAATTTTTTCAGTTTGAAACAGTATTCCCTATTCCCGGGCCAAGTGGTGGTGATGCGGGGCACCAATCCGCGCGGAGACAAGTTCCTGGCGCAAGAAGTATTCTGCGATGGCGCGCTGCCGTTACCTGACCATAGGGCGGATATGATTAATGCTTTCCAAGGTGGGTCCATATATTTATTTCAGTTTGAAACAGTATTCCCTATTCCCCGGACAAGTGGTGGTGATGTGGGGCACCAATCCGCGCGGAGACAAGTTCCTGGCGCAAGAAGTATTCTGCGATGGCGCGCTGCCGTTACCTGACCATAGGGCGGATATGATCAATGCTTTCCAAGGTGAGTCCACATATTTATTTCAGTTTCAAACAGTATTCCCTATTCCCGGGCCAAGTGGTGGTGATGCGGGCACCAATCCGCGCGGAGATAAGTTCCTGGCGCAAGAAGTATTCTGCGATGGCGCGCTGCCGTTACCTAACCATAGGGCGGATATGATTAATGCTTTACAAGGTGGGTCCACATATTTATTTCAGTTTGAAACAGTATTCCCTATTCCCGGGATAAGTGGTGGTGATGCGGGGCACCAATCCGTGCGGAGACAAGTTCCTGGCGCAAGAAGTATTCTGCGATGGCGCGCTGCCGTTACCTGACCATAGGGCGGATATGATTAGTGCTTTCCAAGGGGGGTCCATATATTTATTTCAGTTTGAAACAGTATTCCCTATTCCCCGGACAAGTGGTGGTGATGTGGGGCACCAATCCGCGCGGAGACAAGTTCCTGGCGCAAGAAGTATTCTGCGATGGCGCGCTGCCTTTACCTGACCATAGGGCGGATATGATTAATGTTTTCCAAGGTGAGTCCACATATTTATTTCAGTTTGAAACAGTATTCCCTGTTCCCCGGCCAAGTGGTGGTGATGTGGGGCACCAATCCGCGCGGAGACAAGTTCCTGGCGCAAGAAGTATTCTGCGATGGTGCGCTGCCGTTACCTGACCATAGGGCGGATATTATTAATGCTTTACAAGGTATTATGTACATATATTCATTTTTAAATGTCCCTACCTATTCACATAGGTATTCTAAACGTAACCACCACTAAAAAAACACTGTGCCAATCTACTCACTTATCCAAAATGGCCCTGGGTGCGTAGCGAACATGACAATCGTTTACGCTCCGTAGCGAACAAAACGCAACTACTGTCACTGTCGCACTAATTTGGAAGAGTGATAGAGAGAGATGACGATGACGCTACCCTACAGAGCGTTAAAGATTAGCATGTTGGCTAAGCTCTAGGGTGGGTCATTTTTACTTTTTTTTAATTTAATAGGGGGCTCAGTTAATAAAAGGTGCCATTTGGTAATTAATTAGTGCACATATTTTTATTTTATTTTTAGCTTTACTTTTACTGCCTCCGGATTTTAGTCAAAGTTTTTGTTAAATGTATGGACATTATGAAAAAAAAATGTTTCTTTTTGAGTACTTTTTTATTTATTTATTGGCTCTGAACCTTTACCATGCTATTTCGAGTTAATAATGGTATAACTTTTTAGCTAAAGTTCGAATAAAAAGACGATACATAAATATACTCCGCAGACCATACAAAATATAACAATATTTATATGAAAACTTTGAAATGGATCCGGAGGCAGAAAATGAATTCCGATTACAGAATAATTTGAAATACTGTTTATTGGCATTATTACGCAACTTTTTGTAACTGTGCCCGAAGGATAACTAATACTTTTTTTTTCTCCATACACGAGTGACCCACCCTTAAGCTCCCTGACCTGGAATATGACGTGCAATGCAAACGACAACATATTCGCCTTAAATTGACTTATAGTTGGTTTTTTTAGCATTAGAAAGAACTTGCAAGAAGGTAAGCGATCTTGACATGTCTTTTTATTGAAAAACGCTTTTTAAAAATCAATAACTATTACTTATAAAAGCAGAAGAATATAAATGATCGTATTAGATTCATAATTGTTACATATTTGCCGTAACTTATTTTTAAAATGTGTTTTTCAATTAAAAGACACATCAAGATTGTTTACCTTATTTCTAATGCTAAAAAAAACGAACTATAGGTATTCTGATCGCGAAGAACCACTACCACTAAAGAAACACCGTGCCAATCTACCCACTTATCCAAAATGGCCATCGGTGCGTAGCGAACATGACAATGTTTACGCTCCCATGGCCAGATTAGCGTACGAAACTGTCACTGTCACACTAATATGGACGAGTGATATAAAGAGAGATATGACTACGCTAAGCTACGGAGCGTTAACGATTGGCATGTTGGCTAAGCTCCCTGACCTATAATATGACGGCAAACGACAACATATTCACCTTAAATTGACAGTGCCGTTCCGTATAGAAAAGGAAGTATCGGGAATTGGGCGGGGAACGGTGAAGCAATCTTGCCTAGGACTGACACAAGTGGAAAATTTTGATTCGAGCTCTACACCCAGAGAGGTCTCCATTTAATATCAATAATACAGGTTAAAAAACCTGGCAAGTGCCAGTCGGACTCGCGCACGAAGGGTTCCGTACCATAATGCAAAAAAAGGCAAAAAAAAACGGTCACCCATCCAAGTACTGACCCCGCCCGACGTTGCTTAACTTCGGTCAACAATCACGTTTGCTGTATGGGAGCCCCACTTAAATCTTTATTTTATTCTGTTTTTAGTATTTGTTGTTATAGCGGCAACAGTAATACATCATCTGTGAAAATTTCAACTGTCTAGCTATCACGGTTCGAGAGATACAGCCTGGTGACAGACGGACGGACGGACAGCAGAGTCTTAGTAATAGGGTCCCGTTTTACCCTTTGGGTACGGAACCCTAAAAAGCTGCGACATATCGTATGTGACAATTTCTTTTGTTGTTTTACTTTACCACAACTTATCTAACCATAATTTCATTCTAGGAAACTTGTCAATGGTGGTCGCCGCGGGCCCGTACACGACCTCAGACAACTTATCCTACGAGCCCCTCAAAGACCTGGTCGCGTACGTTAGCACACACAAACCCCACATCGTCATCATGACGGGCCCCTTCATGGATGCCGACCACGCGAAATTGAAGGACAATACGCTGGCAGAGACTTACAAGTCGCTGTTTGAGAAGCTGATCGACAGTTTAACGGAGCTTAATACTAGCTGGTGAGTTGTAGCACTAATGTTATAGTTAATAAGGTTAAAAATGGCTTCTAAATAATCTCTATACCTATTCTACGAGCCCCTCAAAGACCTGGTCGCGTACGTCAGCACACACAAACCCCACATCGTCATCATGACGGGCCCCTTCATGGATGCCGACCACGCGAAATTGAAGGACAATACGCTGGCAGAGACTTACAAGTCGCTGTTTGAGAAGCTGATCGACAGTTTAACGGAGCTCGGTACCAGCTGGTGAGTTGTAGCACTAATGTTACAGTTAATAAGGTTATAAATGGCTTGTAAATAATCTCTATACCTATCCTACGAGCCCCTCAAAGGCCTGGTCGCATACATTAGCACACACAAACCCCACATCGTCATCATGACGGGCCCCTTCATGGATGCCGACCACGCGAAATTGAAGGACAATACGCTGGCAGAGACTTACAAGTCGCTGTTTGAGAAGCTGATCGACAGTTTAACGGAGCTCGGTACCAGCTGGTGAGTTGTAGCACTAATGTTACAGTTAATAAGGTTATAAATGGCTTGTAAATAATCTCTATACCTATCCTACGAGCCCCTCAAAGGCCTGGTCGCATACATTAGCACACACAAACCCCACATCGTCATCATGACGGGCCCCTTCATGGATGCCGACCACGCCAAGCTCAAGGACAATACGTTAGCAGAGACTTACAAGTCGCTGTTTGAGAAGCTGATCGATATTTTAACGGAGCTCGGTACCCGCTGGTGAGTTGTAACACTAAAGTTTGAGTTAAGGCTTGTCGCGTCGTCAAGTACATGCGTCCCACACCAATTTTGGTGTCTAGCAGTAGTAGTTGCCGCGCACCGCTACGGAACGGACGCCTGCTCGCGCTTGCGCCACCTTGCGGTCATATCTGTCGTAATAGACGCGTTTTTTTAGAGTGAACCTTCTCTACCTAGTACTATTATAATTTATTCTGTGTATAAGGTTACAAATGACTTCTAAATAATCTATACCTATTCTATAGGCATCTAAAAGACCTACATAGTAACTTAAATCAGCACATACAAACCACATATAATCATGACGGGACCCTTCATGGATGCCGACCACACCAAGCTGACGGACAATACGTTGGCAGAGACTTACAAGTCGCTGTTTGAGAGGACAATAATGTTATTAAACTTATATCGACCGGGATATGGACCGTGATTACCTTTTGTATTGTTTTCGAGCTCCCGATATTTCGACGCAGTTACATGCATCTTGTTTACGGGTAACTGAAGTTAGCGGGTGGGTGTCAAAGTTGTGTAAAGTTGGTCTATATACCTAAGTCTAGTAAAACTAACCGTGAATAATTAAAAACTGTTAATAATGTCATTAATTACTTCGTCATAATAATTACGATATGTATCTATAAACATAGGATGTTCACAACTAGAACGCTTACTGTACTCGATCAATTTGCATAAGGTTGCTAAATTCAGTGCCGGTAATTTTATCGGTTATTCCATAAGGTACATAGATGTCAAGTTTACCTCATGGAAACTTGTTTCTTTCAATTCATTCTGTGTTGCGGTTTGTATGATTACTCATTCAGTGCGAATAGCATATTAAATATATTTATGGCGTACCTAATCCATGCTATTATATATGTAATATGGTCATATGTCATTTCATATAGCGATTTACATACATTACAATCATTACATAATAACTTTTATTACAAACAAACGTAATAACATGATTCTTTCTTTCCAGTCCCTCCACCAAAATCTACATAGTATCCAGTCACAAGGACGCATTCCACCTGAACATATTCCCCACGCCGCCATACTCGACGCGGCGCAAGCACCCACACGTGCAGTTCGTGCCGGACCCGTGCACGCTCAACATCGGGGGCGTCATCGTCGGCGCCACGAGCGCTGATGTGCTCATGCAGATCAGCCAGGAGGAGATATCGCTGTGAGTGTACTGTACTATTGTAACAATCCCTCTCCAAACATCACAACACAAGCACTCGCACGTGCAGCTCGTGCCGGACCCGTGCACGCTCAACATCGGGGGCATCATCGTCGGCGCCACGAGCGATGATGTGCTCATGCAGATCAGCCAGGAGGAGATATCGCTGTGAGTTTACTGTACTATTGTAACAATCCCTCTCCCAACATCACAACACAAGCACTCGCACGTGCAGCTCGTGCCGGACCCGTGCACGCTCAACATCGGAGGCGCCATCGTCGGCGCCAAGAGCGCTGATATGCTCATGCAGATCAGCCAGGAGGAGACATCGCTGTGAGTGTCATACATTGCTCATATCAATCTCTCGAGTCCAAGCATTTTGAAATATCAAAAAGCAGTCTCAAAGGTTTTTTATTTATCTCACATTTTTTATAAAGTACTGCGTGCAATGCTTTATCGCGTCTGAGGGACTCAATGTCTCAAAGGGGTTAATTAATCCCTCAACGCTAGGAGTTGACGAGTTAAAGGGCAGAAACAGCCTCTTTTGAGAACTAAACCAGAGATTTATATTTCTCATGGGGAGTAAACCCAGACTAAGGTTTGCTGTAGCAACCTTCAAGATGGGAGCAATAAAAACAATCGATTCTGTAGTATCAAAATGACAAATTAACGAAATATGTGTATGACTTTCTTTGGTTTACTTTAGTTATTTTCATAGCGCTGTGATTTAAGGCATCATGATCTGGGGAAAACGGATATTGAAAAAGAGAGTTATTCAAATTCGTTAATGAATAACCCGGGATTAGTGGGATGGTGCAAGTGACACTAAGAAGTTTAATAATAAAGTGTGGTTGTTGCAGAGGCATGGGTGGCGACAAGCTAGCCCGCATGGCGTCGCACGTGCTGAGCCAGCAGTGCTACAGCCCGCTGTTCCCCGCGCCGCCCGCGCAGCCCACGGACGCCGCGCTGTGGGCGCAGCACGCGCAGATGCCGGCCACTCCCCATGTGTTGGTGCTGCCCTCTAACTTCAGATATTTTGTTAAGGTGACGCAATTTTTTAATAAATATAGTTTGCGATTATAATTCTTGCTGCGACTTTGAAAACTAGAGCGATCAACAAAATATGCCTTAGGGTGGTATTCCATCTGTCCAATATCTTAGTCCAAGGTGTATTGCGTCTCACATTTTGCTTAATGAGAGAGTGAGACGCAATAACATTGGGCAAAGAAAGTGGACAGGTGGAATACCACCCTTAGTATGAAGCCACTTTGTCAAGATCCTAAGCTTTATATTATTGTGGGGTGTATTTACATACCTGGGTCCTGTACTGTTGTTCTCTAAACTGTACCTAAATTATTGCTTGGACCAGTTGCTAGCCGAGCGCACCAGAAAATTGAGATTTAACCTTGTGGACGCCAATGACCGATATATCCGCACCGCAGGTTCAACGCCAAAGACTAATCGGTCACAGACCACAGAGCAATATAGACCTACGGTGCATATGCATAAAGTTCAATTTAATTTTTGACACTTCGGTGACGTGGCGGTCGCGTGACAGCTTTTGTGTTTGACACGGCGTCGAAAAGGTTAAGGCCGTATGGAGCCGCGCACGCACACGTCACGTAAACAGTGTGTCGTGTCACATAAGGAACTGTATATTATAACGCGCGCACGTGCACGTCTACGCACACGCACCCGGTGTGCACAGGCCTTTATTGAAACCATTATGAAACTACACAACGGGACTTATGTATGTATGTCACTTCAACATCAACAACCACTACACACAACAACAACTGAGTCAACAACTGAGTTGACATCAACATCTTCTAGCCGCGCGAGTTTTTCGAACTACCCGCACTTGGTCTTGTTTATCAGTTTGAACGTTTCGCGCACTAGGGATGTCACTCTGTCGACACACAACACTAACGATATTCGATTTATCGACTGTCGATATTCGTTTCCGCTTACATTTACTAATGAACATTTACATTTAATAATGAAACTCGTGCGGTTAGAAGATGTTGATGTCAACTTGAGCCAGTCTTCTCCGAGACCACGGGGACAACGCCGTCCTCGAAACGTCGGAGGTAAATCTTAAAACTTAAATACGCGATTAAATCCCGTTGTGTAGTTTCATAATGTTAAATAATCGTGGAAGTTTAAATCAGTGTCTTTATTGAAACCTACTTGCGTTTGTAGGAGGTGAACGGCACAGTGGTGGTGAACCCCGAGCGGCTCACCAAAGGCACGGGCGGAGGCACCTTCGCGCGCCTCGCGCTCAAGGTGGACGGGGACGCGCGGCAGGTCGCGGCGCAGGTCGTGCGCATTTGATATTCTTACGCAATAAAACATCCTGTGAGTACAATGCATTGTTTCTTTTCCAACCCTGTCTGTAGCTAGAAAAGTCTTCAGATTTAGTATTTATCCAGAATTGTCTTCAGGCTTTGTTATACTTTTTAAATAAATTAGGTAGTAGCAGGCGTGGCTCACTCCGCAATTTCGTCGCGTCGCTACAAGTCAAAAAGAATAGATAGTATAGAGGGGTCCTGTCATAGTAAATTTTGTAGTCACAGTAAATTTACTGCCATCTATCGACACACGACTAAAACTAAAAATAAAAACGTATAAAATTATCAAAATAAGTGATTTTATTATTTTTATATCATTTTGATCCATGTTCATTCACTGATATCTATGTGTTAAAATGTATGGGTATGCTATGTGTTAAATATGAATGTAAATATGAAACGGTGTCGTCACGCCATCTAGCCGAGCATAGGCTAAAGGTGTGTGCGGGATCTATTCGAGAATGACTTTTTCTTGATTTCCGAGACACGTTTTTTCCTTACGCTACGTCTTACGTAGGCGAACAACGCGCGAACGCGGCGCGGCGCGGCGCGGCGAAATCAATCCTTTGATGCCCATAGAAGTGTCCTACGTAAGCGATCTCGTTGCGAACGCGGTGCGGCGCGATTTGCACGCGAATGTCAGGCGGCGCGGCGCGGCGCGGCGCGGCGGCGGCCGCTTTCGCCGCGCCGCGCCGCGCCGCGTTCGCGCGTTGTTCGCCTACGTAAGACGTAGCGTTAGACTTTGTTCGTCTTATACGAAGTTACATATGTCTTTGCTACAAGTACATGCGGCCCACATCATCAATTTTGGTGTCTAATCGTAGTAGTTGCCGCGCACCGCTATGGAACGGACACCTGCTCGCGCTTGCGCCACCTTACGGTCATATCTGTCGTAATACGCGTTTTGTTAGAGAGTGAACCTTCTGTACCCAGTACTATTCTAGTATTGTTTCTTTTGTACAATAAAGTATTTTACTACTACTATTATTTATTCTGTGGTAGCAGTAAAGTAAGAAGCACAACCCGTAAATCTGCGTTGACTGGTAGAAAATGCTTACTAACATGAAGTCCGCTATTTGTACGGTGAGAGATTATGTTCAATGAAGATAAGTTACATCATCCTCTAAATAAACTTTTATACAGTACTTGTTGTAGTCACTTATCAAAAAGATGCTTGTCCAGGATAAAAATCTCATTTCTTTAAATCAAACTTCAGACTTAAAATGTAAGTCAGGTATAAACGTTTAATATTCATAAATACAAAATACACACTTCAATAATTACATCAGATATAACAACAACAAAAAAATGGATAATAAAACATCTTATAACTACGGGTTTCGTATACAGCGGCTAAATTAGTCGATAAACTAAAAAAAATTTTTATAATAAAATGGTTGAAAATGTAATCAGCTGGTACACGAGACTAGTGGAGATAAAGTTACCATTCATCATCGAACCCAAAAAAATAATTTCATTTCATTCAAACCACTTCATTCATTCATATATGGGATCGTTGAGTTGGACCCATTCGCCGGGCGCCGAACGCAGCGTCATCTGTAGCCCCATGCGCGGGGAGTTGGGAGATTGGGAGCGTGACACACACATGAGTCGCAAAGTATAGATGGACGCGGTTACCTGATAATGTCAGGATAAATTGTCCATCTGTTTCTATATCAAACACTTAAGCTATACATTGACACTTCACATAAACAGTGCTAAGGCTAAAACCATAAGTGGGAACGAAAGGTCCGTACTCTGTGTCGCGCTCCAACCTATGGTTGTCGCCTTAGCCGAAGCCGCAATATCGTGGCCAGGCCGTTAAATTCACGCACGCTCCGTACATTCACGCGACGTATATGGGGTCGTTGAGTTTGACCCACTCTCCGGGCGGCGAGCGCAGCGTCATCTGTAGCCCCATGCGCGGGGAGTTGCCGGCCGAGCGGCGCACTTCGGGGTCCTCAATTTGACGGTAGCTGGGAAGGAAAGAGGGATTATTACATTAATAATACCCACAGTTACCTAATTGACTTGTCTTAATACTTATTGCCACGAGATAAGGTCGACTACTACAGAGATATATAGGTGTGTCAGGTAAAAACTACCTATGTAAAAAATTATTAGTAAACCTTCCTAAGGCAATTCTATTGCTGTGTTTACGTGACAGACGATAATAACCCTTTTCCAGACCCTTAACCACATACGCGCTAACAGAATTTAAACTTTAGCGTTACGATTAAAGGTGCAAATTAGATGGCACTTTCGGAAAATGTGATTGTCTTCAAATGGACCATCAAAGCTGGATTAATTGGAATGTATTTGGTTTTTTTGGGAACGTGTAGATTGGTGCGGCCTGGAAAAGAGATAAACATGACTCTGGTACGAGTTAACGTTAGTATACAAATATTTTTCATACGAAAAAAAACAAAAAAGTTTCTACCTTTTTAAAGTTTCCAACGGCTCGGTGTTCGCATTACGAACGCCCGTCTCCGGGTCAATAGTTGTCAGTACGCATCTGAAAAATTAAATGTTTTCATTTAAATCTGTGAGACGCAGATCGTGGTGTGATTTTTTTTATACTACGTCGGTGACAAACATACGGCCCGCCTGATGATAAGCAGTCTCCGTAGCCTATGGAGGCTTGCTCCAGAGAGCATCTTACAAGCACGTTGCCGACTCTAACACTCCGCACCCTCGTTAAGCTCTAGCAACCTTACTCACCGGCAGAGGAACACAACTCTCAATGTGAACTCATTTATACCTGGTGCACGGTTTCAAGATCTCGAACACCATGTTCCCTATCTTAATTAGGAACTTCCAATTGTCTTCACTTCTTCAGTATACAGCTGCGCCCCTTGCAGTATGAAGTTAGGTCGGAAACAGCGGTGAGACACGCGGTCCGCGAGCTGCAGGCGTCTGTTCAGGTCCTCTACCGATGCCTCGTTTATCAAGTTGAACGGAGTTTACGTTTATCAAGTCTCATTACCTGGTGCACGGTTTCAAGATCTCGAACACCACGTTCCCTATCTTAAGGAACTTCCAATTGTCTTCAGCATACGGCTGCGCCCCATGCAGTATGAAGTTAGGTCGGAAACAGCGGTGAGACACGCGGTGCGCGAGCTGCAGGCGTCTGTTCAGGTCCTCTACCGATGCCTCGTTTATCAAGTTGAACGGAGTTTACGTTTATCAAGTCTCATTACCTGATGGTGCACGGCTTCAAGATCTCGAACACTACGTTCCCTATCTTAACTTCCAATTGTCTTCAGCATAAGCTCGCGCCCCTTGCAGTATGAAGTTAGGTCGGAAACAGCGGTGAGACACGCGGTGCGCGAGCTGCAGGCGTCTGTTCAGGTCCTCTACCGATGCCTCGTTTATCAAGTTGAACGGAGTTTACGTTTATCAAGTCTCATTACCTGGTGCACGGCTTCAAGATCTCGAACTCTACGTTCCCTATCTTAAGGAACTTCCAATTGTCTTCAGCATAAGCTCGCGCCCCTTGCAGTATGAAGTTAGGTCGAAAACAGCGGTGAGACACGCGGTCCGCGAGCTGCAGGCGTGTGTTCAGGTCCTCTACCGATGCCTCGTTTATCAAGTTGAAGGGTGTTTCGTCTGGGAGAGCCCCCTGGAAAATATATTGGCCGTTTAAGTCCTGTTCTCTTGATATGCTGTTTCTATTCCATCTCTCGCCAATCGGTACTTAAAATCAGCATTCGAAGCAAAAACCAACTTTGATCTCTTCTTGCACAAATAAATATTATAGATAGGTTTAAAAACGGACAAAGGCTTTTTATTTTTTAGTTTAATCAGTTGGCGTCCCTGTTCATTATTATAGTATATGCAGTGACTACATTGTGGAGTGCTATGCGCTATTTTGCACTCGTTTATAAAAAAAAATCCCACGTACCTATATGGTAATATATATTACGTAATTATGTAAACTCACCGTATCATTCTTAGTAAACTTGTAGATTTTGTTGGTGGTGTTCCTCAGTAGCCGAGGTTGCTGGGTGGCGTAGTACGCTAGGCGGAAAGTACTCGAAGGACGGCTCAAAAGTCTGCAAATAGGTATTCACAGTAAGGGCTCAACTACACGGCGCGCGAACTCTTATACGATTTTAGGTACAACTCATAAAGCCTACGTCACAATAACATTGCCACTTTATATAGCGCTATCGCATGTTATCATATAGCGCTGTCGCATGATGACGTAGGCTTGTGTCAGTCACGTGACCACGAAAAGACGGGAAGAGAGTACCAGGCGGAGTATATTACCTATACCATGGATGGTACTATGGTACAACTGTAAAAATATGGGGTAGCTAACTTATTCAAAAAGATGTCCCATAGTTCTTAATTCGCTGACATGGGACATATTTTTGAGATGATTTGTGCACCCGTATTTTTACAGTTGACTGTACATTGCGGACCATTGAGGTTACTTCAATTAAACCGATCGATCAAATAACGCAATGTAAGGAAACTCGTATGCGAGTTCTCGCACCGTCTAAATGAGCCCATAGAGTCGCGTGAGCAGGTAGTAAAAAAAATTGGTAATTTCCGCAAAAATATATTTTTTCACCACACCAGCTCGGAAAGAATTACTTTGCACTTCAAAAACGAATAGCAAAGTTGCATTTTATCCACATGTGAGGCAAAGTAATCAAATGCAAATTTTGAGTTGTTTTCTTATGTTTGCTGGTAGAATTGACTTTTAAATGATGATTTTGGATGATAAATATCTAATAACATTCATGTGGATTTGATTTGATTTTGTTTGATATTTTACATTTAATATTTGCTTCGGGTTGGTGTGGTGAAAAATTTTGTGTTTCACTCGGGGGCAAATTTTGTTTAACCCTCATGCTTTGAAACCCTCGCAACGCTCAAGATTCCATTTTTCGAACCACTCGCTACGCTCGTGGTTCAATTTTGGAATCTTTCGCTTGCTCGGGTATCAATATTAGCACGAGCGGTTAAACAACAACTTTGCCCCCTTGTAAAACAAATAACTATTGTGTGTATACTGCGATTACGCTTGAAAATCCCCATCGGCACCATTTATTATTATTATCATAAGCATACGATAAAATGTATACTATATTATACCATTGAAATAGCTCGTACTAATATAACCTTTTTAATAAGGTCAATATCCAACGTCTATGATAACTTTAGATAATTGCTGATCTACTTTTTAAGGACCAATCGGTTATCGGTTGCCGAAAACATGTCGACATCTCAACAAATTATAATTAGAGAACGTTCTCCCGTAAATATGTTTTATTAGATTATTAGCGTCCTATTGCGTAATCACACATGAAATGAAAACAATGTCGTTGCCTGGCAATCTGATCTCATACTTTCCATTCGGCAAACAATCTGGTGAATATAACTCAGTATGACCCATTATGTAGGTAAGGTAGGTACTTCGTAACGTTTACAAACGTAGTAGATACAATTAAATCAAAATTAAAGGAAACAAGTTTCTCGTCTTTTAATACACGCTTTTATCGAAACTGTACTTTCGTTTTGACAGTCATCTAACTATTCTAAATCATCGAGACGATTCTAAAAAAACAAGCCACTTCTAGTTTCCATCGATCAGATCAATTCGATTTCATCATAATTATTGCTTAGTTACATTTAAAATGTATCTTGAGCACGTACATTTCAGATCGTCAAAGTTATAATTGTATTGGAACTGCGCTATTATAACTGTGACGGGAGTAATGCTCTAGTTTCCTAGGATAGCGGTGCCGTCATATAGCGGCCGTCTCCATCCATACGAATACTACGACATCAATATTTAGCCGTATTACTTATTGTTAGTATGGAGTCGGCCGCTATATGACGGCACCGCTATCCTAAGAAACTAGAGCATAACAGGACCTAAGTTGGAAGACTTACCATCACGTACCATCGCCTACACTGTTAACTGTATATCGGTGGACCTTATGCCTTTTGTAATAAGGTCCACCGATGTACAGTTAGGAGTGTTGCCGTTTGTAGAACGTACTTGTTAAACCATTCCGAGACTTCCTTTCCGCAGTCAAAGACGGGTACTGGCACGCCCCACACCTTGGCTTCGATCGGTTTCTGTAGCGCGATCACCTGCAAATTATAATAAACCCTATACTTACAAGTAATAAAGTTACAAGATGTATGGTTAAGACGAAACAGGAGCTGAGTTTTAAATATTTTAGTTAAATATACCCGTCTCGCTAACGGAAGCGGCTCCTAAAACTATAAGGATAAGGACAAGGCAAAAAATCCTGCGTAAAAATCTCAAAAATCGAGGTTTCGTCCTCGACTGTTTCCTCCTCCAAAATGTAACCAATCGTAACCAAATTTGGAAATCTAAATGATTATGAAATTATCTGTGTCGGACCGTTTTGCTTTTTTGGCTAATTGATATCAGTTTTGAATACCACGCCTCTCATTGCGGCACAGTCAATTAGCCCATTTTGGCCATTTTTGAAGGGCTCTAGCGCCATAAAAAAACAAAGAAATCAAAACGGTCCGACACAGATATGGACAATACTAATCTGTGTTGAAAAAATCATTGCTCTAGCGTCAAAACCCACGGAGGAAGCAGTCGAGTACGTTTGTATGGAGAAATGACCACTCCTGTTGGCTCTTAAGAGACCGCACTGGAGCTTACTCTAAAGGCCCCAGTACACAATGGGCCATTGCCGGCCACTCCAAGGGACGCATTTATGCGTTAGGGGGAGCAAGTGATATTGCTATCTCATTCTACCGCAAGGCTGCGTCCCTTGGAGTGGCCGGCGATGGCCCATTGTGTACTGGGGCCTTAACAGGAGTGTACGGAACACTTGAAGATGAGTCTTGTGTTAGGTAAAAACGGCAAAAAATATCACGTTTGTTGTATGGGAACCCCACTTAAATATTTATTTAATTCTGTTTTTAGTATTTGTTGTTATATCGGCAACAGAAATACATCATCTGTGAAAATTTCAACTGTCTAGCTATCACGGTTCTTGAGATACAACCTGGTGACAGACAGACCAACGGACGGCGGAGTCTTTGTAATAGTCGTTTGATTGGGATAGTCTTTCTCATGGCTCCTCTACACGAATGGCCAACGCCGGCCAATCCAAGGGCCGCATTTATGCATTAGAGGGACCAAGTGATATTGCTATCTCAGTCTACCGCATGGCTGCGTCCCTTGGATTGGCCGGCATTGGCCATTCGTGTAGAGGAGCCATCACCTCTGCCAAGTTGACGTGCACGGGGGGGACCTGCTGGTCATGTTTGTGTGTGAGTGTGAGCACGGAGCTGCGCACACACGGAGACACCAGCAGCAACTCTGGGTACGCTCGGGCTGTGATGAAGTTGTCCTTCTCATCTATCACCATCAGGACTCTGTAAGGATAAATGATGTTACTGGAGCTTCAAGGATAGCACATCGCGCGGTCGAAAAATGATGGCAAGAAAATCAAGAAGAAACCTTCAGTACCGGTAAGAATTTTTTTTTTTATATTGCGTCGGTAAACAAGATTATGGTCCGCCTGATGGTAAGCAGTCTCCGCAGCCTATGGACGCCTGCAACACCAGACGTGTTACTCCAGAACTACTTTAGGTTGTTCACGTCCACTCGCTGGGTATTCTGGGCTTGCTGCGCTGGTATATGTAAGAACTCGTCGGGACAACTCACCTGTCTCTCAGCCATCCATCCTTCAGTCCCAACGTGGAGCATTCTCCAGTCTCTAGTACAACAGGACCGCATGACTTGATTGGGTAAGTGTAGATTTTCTGAAGCGTGCCGACTTGCGTCCACTCGGTTGGGAATTCTGGGCTTGCTATGCTGGTATATGTCAGCACTCGTCGAGGCAACTCACCTGTCTCTCAACCATCCATCCTTCAGTCCCAACGTGGAGCATTCTCCAGTCTCTAGTACAACAGGGCCGCATGACTTGATTGGGTAGGTGTAGATCTTCTGAAGCGTGCCGACTTGCGTCCACTCGGTGGGTATTCTAAGCTTGCTGCGCTGGTATATGTAAGCACACTCGCCGGGACAACTCACCTGTCTCTCAACCATCCATCCTTCAGTCCCAACGTGGAGCATTCCCCAATCTCCAGTACAACAGGGCCGCATGACTTGATTGGGTAAGGTAAGTGTATATCTTCTGAAGCGTGCCGACTTGTGTCCACTCCGTGGGTATTCTAAGCTTGCTGCGCTGGTATATGTAAGCACACTCGCCGGGACAACTCACCTGTCTCTCAACCATCCATCCTTCAGTCCCAACGTGGAGCATTCCCCAATCTCCAGTACAACAGGGCCGCATGACTTGATTGGGTAAGGTAAGTTTATATCTTCTGAAGCGTGCCGACTTGTGTCCACTCCGTGGGTATTCTAAGCTTGCTGCGCTGTGGTATATGTAAGCACACTCGTCGGGACAACTCACCTGTCTCTCAACCATCCATCCTTCAGTCCCAACGTGGAGCATTCCCCAGTCTCTAGTACAACAGGGCCGCATGACTTGATTGGGTAGGTGTAGATCTTCTGACGCGTGCCGACTTGTGTCCACTCCGTGGGTATTCTAAGCTTGCTGCGCTGTGGTATATGTAAGCACACTCGTCGGGACAACTCACCTGTCTCTCAACCATCCATCCTTCAGTCCCAACGTGGAGCATTCCCCAATCTCCAGTACAACAGGGCCGCATGACTTGATTGGGTAAGGTAAGTGTATATCTTCTGAAGCGTGCCGACTTGTGTCCACTCCGTGGGTATTCTAAGCTTGCTGCGCTGTGGTATATGTAAGCACACTCGTCGGGACAACTCACCTGTCTCTCAACCATCCATCCTTCAGTCCCAACGTGGAGCATTCCCCAGTCTCTAGTACAACAGGGCCGCATGACTTGATTGGGTAGGTGTAGATCTTCTGAAGCGTGCCGACTTGCGTCCACGCGGTGGGTATTCTAAGCTTGCTGCGCTGGTATATGTAAGCACACTCGCCGGGACAACTCACCTGTCTCTCAACCATCCATCCTTCAGTCCCAACGTGGAGCATTCCCCAATCTCCAGTACAACAGGGCCGCATGACTTGATTGGGTAAGGTAAGTGTATATCTTCTGAAGCGTGCCGACTTGTGTCCACTCCGTGGGTATTCTAAGCTTGCTGCGCTGTAGTATATGTAAGCACACTCGCCGGGACAACTCACCTGTCTCTCAACCATCCATCCTTCAGTCCCAACGTGGAGCATTCCCCAATCTCCAGTACAACAGGGCCGCATGACTTGATTGGGTAAGGTAAGTGTATATCTTCTGAAGCGTGCTGACTTGTGTCCACTCCGTGGGTATTCTAAGCTTGCTGCGCTGTGGTATATGTAAGCACACTCGTCGGGACAACTCACCTGTCTCTCAACCATCCATCCTTCAGTCCCAACGTGGAGCATTCTCCAGTCTCTAGTACAACAGGGCCGCATGACTTGATTGGGTAAGTGTAGATCTTCTGAAGCGTGCCGACTTGCGTCCACTCCGTGGGTATTCTAAGCTTGCTGCGCTGGTATATGTAAGCACACTCGTCAACTCACCTGTCTCTCAACCATCCATCCTTCAGTCCCAACGTGGAGCATTCTCCAGTCTCAAGTACAACAGGGCCGCATGACTTGATTGGGTAAGTGTAGATCTTCTGAAGCGTGCCGACTTGCGTCCATTCGGTGGGTATTCTGGGCTTGCTGCGCTGGTAGATGTGGTAGGCGCAGTACGCGCTGCCGAGCACACCGACGGTCACGGCTGCCGCAGTCGTGTATGGAGCTGGAATGGGTCATCATAGGTATTTATTGAAACACATGTTTAGGACAGTTGAAAACCGTTAGTGACTAATATTCTAGCACTGCCCTTAACCCGTTAAATAACCAAGATATCTCAACGGGAAATGTACCCCTCAGGAAGCAGACAGACAGACTTTGAAAATATGTAATAGAGCTTCAAAGTGTCGGGTAACAAGAGGTATTTCATAATTCATTTTTTCTTGTATCTAGACTAGACTATAGTTGTCTAGACTAGAGACTATAGTTAGATAATATTGTCTCCACCTACAAATCTCACTCTTCACCTTCATGCAACTGATAAAAGGGAAGATACGAGTTGGTACCGTAATAACATTAATTGCCTGTATTTTTATTTACCGTATACCTACTAGTAATACACACAGGTTTACCTTTGGCTTCATCTATTTTGTATGAAGCTGAATAATTAAATTCTAAGTTGATAAAGTAATTACAAAGTGTCATCAACAGCGATGAACGCAGTTAATTAAAGATATCAAAGTGTAAACAAAGTTATTTAAGTTTGAGTAAAGCTAATTATCTCTCGCAATAAAGCCCTCGTCACACAACGTGCATTGCTAAAGCCGCGAATCTCATTCGTCTACTCCATACTTTACATACTTACCTAGTTTGAAAAACTACATCTCTTACTACTAGTAGGCACTTATTAATAGGTACTTGAGTACCTATGAGTAAATTCGGTCCCTTAAACGTATTATAATTACAATATTCTAATGCAGCGGTTCTCAAACTTTTTTGGTGACGGAACCCTTTTGGAAAGCGAAATATTTGACGGAGCCCCAAATTAAATATTTTCGTTCGTCACTGTCGACCAGATATACCTATGGGGCTATTCATAAATTACGTCATTTCAAATTAGGGGGGGGGGTCTGGACATCGGATGACGGTAGCATGAAGTAGGAGGAAATTGGGTCATAATCGTCAAAAATCGATGACGTAATTTATGGACAGCCCCTATACAAGAGCTGGTTTTTTTTTTCTAATTATTACAAGTATTTTCGCGGAGCCCCAATAGAGGCTTTGCGGAACCCTAGGGTTCCGCGGAACACACTTTGAGAATGGCTGCTCTAATGTGACTCGGGTCTTATGGCTCCTCTACACGATGGGCCAACGCCGGCCACTCCAAGGGACGCATCTATACGTTAGAGGGAGCAAGTGATATTGCTATCTCATTCTACCGCATGGCTGCGTCCCTTGGAGTGGCCGGCGTTGGCCCATCGTGTAGAGGAGCCATTAGACCAAGGTGATGTGCGGCAGACTATTTATTTAACACGAGATAAGAGGTTTGATTACGTTAATTAAGTAAGCGATGTAAAAATAAACCATTATAAAACAGTTTAGTAGTAGATATCTATTTTATTTCAGATTTTAAAAATGGTTAAAAAATTACTTTATTGCCCCATGTGCAAGTGCCCCACCAGACAACCATTGGAAAAGTCGTAGGTACCGTTTTCTTGCGAGACAAAATACAAAATGGTCAATAGCTGGGTACCTACACACAGAGCGAGCATAATACGCGCGAGGCAATTTTCCTCGTCCTCGCGCACTAAACCAGTGCAGCGCCCTGTGTGTACAGTGTCGTGCTCTGGCCATTTTGTGCGCGAGGAAATTGCCTCGCGCGTAATGCTCGCTCTGTTGTGGATCCGGCTAATAGCTGAGCAGCTACCGCGAAAACCGAAATTCGCAAATTGCGGGGATCTTTCTCTTTTACTGCAATGAAGGCGTAATTCTTGCATAACACATTCTTAATATACGGCCATAATAATTGAAATCGACGAAGTCGTTCGATTAGCTAAACACACGCTATATTATTACCATTTACCTGTTAACCATATTATTACAGTAAAGTCAGACAGACAGAAATATCAAACCACCTCAATGTAATAGGCAAGCAGTTAGGATACTTCAAATCACGCAATTTTTTTAAAGTTAGTAGGTATACCTACTTAAAAGTTCATTAGTTTAAAAATACACCCAAAAGTCAGATCGGGTCACTTTGTACGGCTATTCCTATCGCAAGTAACCATGTTTAACTGCTCTTAAAAAATAATATCTAAGGACTAGCTCCAGAACTGTATCTTCTCCAAATAGTATTATTAAAAAGTAACAATTCTTACCATAGCTAGACATTCCGCCGCTAAGATTGTTACACAAATAACAAAACAAATTTAAAATTCAAGACGCGAGGCGGCAGTACCGCGCTGTTCCGCGCTCACGACTAATGTAGTGATGCATCAAACTTGTTCATGCTTGGACATTCGCTAGCAAAAAACTATCTTACATTTTTGTTCGATAACAACAACATTGCGATGTCAACAACGCGTTGGTTTAGAATTTAGATTTAGGTTATGGGCGTTTTTAATAGATTTTACAGAATATAACGCTGAGAAAGAACGCTCATAGCAAACATTAAAGCATTGTAATAAGGTCTTTGAATGCTCCGCTGATCGTTTTCAAGAGGGTTGTTATTATACTTGTTATTGCTACCCGTACCCGCCTATTCCCATTTGGATGTGTAGCTATTACTATTTAGCTACCACGTGCTAATAATGCCAGTCGGCGCCACACCTGCGCATTACCGCCGGGTGTGAGGAAACGTCAATGAAATATTTAATGGCTGGCAAATTTGTGCTAAAGAACGCCATTTAAAAAAGAAGAAGAATAAAAAGAACAAAAAATGATAAAGTTACATTAATAACTTTAATAAAAAATAATAAAGTTACATTAATAACTTTAATATTTTTTGTTCTTCTTATTCTAAACTTTCTGCATTCAGTTAATCTTACCTAAGTAGGTACATAAGTACCTATCTATTAATGACCTATCTGCTGCTTAACATGGTGGTGATATAATATAAGTATCGCACCATAAGTCGAGTTCACGTTCACAATGAATGATAATATGCATTTTCACTGTATTATCAGCGCTGTTTTAAATTATTATCATCTTATTATTAAACTGCGTATATAATTTCAATCACATCATTTGTCTCCACTTATTCTACATAGGGGAAGGTCGGGTAAAGCGAACACCCCAGGCAAAGCGAATTCGGGCTCCCAATCCTAAACTATTCGACTTTGTCGCACCACGCGCCTATATGATGTTCAGGATCCTTCGCTCTATGAGCGGCAAGCGTCACAGGGAGCTGCCGCTGCGAGCGTCGTCGGTGACGAGTCAAAATGTGTTTTTAGTGCAAAATATTCGATTTTGAAAGGTAAGTAAATTGTATGTTATTTTGTCATAGTAATTATCTCGAATTTTAATTCAAGATGCTTCTATTGCTTATTAAAGTATCTTCCTTTTACAACGCATTTCTTTTAAAACAATCCAACGGTTATTTTTTTTAAATTCTTCATTTCTTTAACTGACTGAATGGGTAAAGTGGATCGGGCAAAGCGGATAGCGTGTTCCCTTTAAATTTATTAGGTTGTGGAGTAGTTTCCTTGGAGGTGGGGCGTGCGGGATGAAGGCGAAATTAAATGCGTTTTACGTTGGCAGGAGTTTATTCCAGTCGGCGCTAATTAATTGCAATTATACTTAGACTAACAAACTACACTAACTACCTAAGGCCGAACAGCGTCCTAAAGGACAGCAGTCGAACGCGAAGGTGTACTTCGAGATTTTAAACTATGCAGTCAAATAGGGCCGGAAGGGTCCCAGAGGGTACGCAGTCCGTTCGCCTAGCGACTCCTAACTAATTCTCAACATTAACAATATTCGGTGCATCGGGTCCTTATTCTAGGAAAAATCTTAACACCGCCATGTAGGATTAGTATGCGCGCTGTACAGTGACATCTAGTGACAAGTTGGTAAACAGTTAAATTGTACGAACATGCGCGTTGTTTTTATGTATGTTAAACTATTTAGATACATTCGATATATTTTTAGGAACATGTTACATGATGTTCTGTATTTTTTGCAGGTTTCAGAAACGAGATATGCTAGGCCTATTAACGCCATCTTTATGCAGATACGTGAACTATATATGTATGAATGTTCAAGATTACGTTAATCCAAATCTATACATTTGCTACGTTTTAGTAAAAATACAAGTGTTATGGAATGCTTGAAATCATAATTTTAAGACTCCAGGAACATTGGGTTTAAGAACAAAACATTGGGTACTAGTAGAGCCATCCTGTGAGGCTCAAGGAACTAAACATTGCCTAGGAACTGGAAGCTATCAAATTTACATTAATCTTAGTTTGCACATTCGTTATGTTTACATAAAAGAACTAGGCAACACATAACACAAGTTACGCAAGGTTTTGGATTTTTAAAACTACGGGAAAGATAAAATATCGCTAATGTTTACATCGAAATCGAGGACTACTAGCGCCATCTAGTAGGCTCCATGTGAACTAACCATAGTTTATTGATATATTTGGGAAAGTTCGCGTTACAAGGTAATTTTTTTTTATGATAATATTTTGTTACATATGGTATATAAATATCAAAAAAAGATCGATCATGGCTCCTGGCTAACAGACGTCATGGAAATGGCTATCAAAACGTGGATTCGCTGTGTTAAAATGTCTTCAGAGATGCCGTGAAAACTAATGCTTATGAAATTAGTGAAAAATATATCAAAAGTTACTTGTGACAGCTTTTTCTTATTAATATTATTGAAATGATCTTATGTTGATTAATTTTCACTTAGTTATTAAGTTCACTAAGATTTTATGAGTGATATTTGTTTTGCCCGGAGGCCTGTTTCAGTTTGCCCGGCACCCTGGGCAAAGCGAATAAAATCTTTTTTTTTTACCTTTTGTTCAAAATTGCAGCAATCATTAAACATTGGGGGCTATAGTGTTGTTTTAAATTAAAAGATTATTAAATAAAGACTTATTATTTACACTTTTTTCATTCCTTCCATGTTAAATTTTTCTGTTACTATGTCAAGTCAAAGCTTAAGGTGTTCACTATGCCCGGACTTCCCCTAAATAATAAAATAATTAAAGGGCCAGACATTATGTACTTTTTATAATGTTTAAAATAACACGTGCTCTGCGTGGGCTATCAAATCCGCTGCAGACTTTTCTTGGTCTGTCTCTATCAGAATTTGAATTTTCAAATGTTTATCCCTAATTTGAACCACTGGTGTTGTTGACTGTACATGTTAATTTATTCATTTTAGTACGTAAATGTTTGTCACATACAAATGTATTCATATATTTTTGTCCATGAGATATAATTTATTGTGGGTATTAAATTGCACTTACTTGTTATTATATGCGCTAATTAATTTTTTCTCTTTGCGAATAATTTCATTAATTATGCCAAAACTATTCCTATGCAACTTCGCCAAAAACGCTATGCGCGTCGTGATAACGGGTCAGCAAACAGAATCAAAATTAATTCTAAATCAAAGTCATTTATTACAAAAATCAGCCCACTGGGGACTTTGCTATAAAACTTATAAAATTAAATACAAACAATAACAAATCTAATACAAAAATAATTTGGCCAAGCCCGAGATAGCTCGAGGCATTTAGTGTTCCGTACGGCTACATTCAGTTTGGCATTGACATTAAACGCTACCGTGAACGTAATTTACTTTCTATGCATCTCGCTTGTACTGACATATTAGTGCGAAAGAGATGTATAGAAAGTAAATTACGTTCACGATACCGTACCGCTCGCATCGTTACATTTTACAGAGGTTGTTTGCCTGTTTTTAGGATACCGTATTCAAGTACCTTATAGGAACCCTTATAGTTTCTCAACCCTTGTAGTTTTTACTACTATTTAATATCTCATTAATTCTGAGACAAAATTTATTTGTGGTGGCCGAAAAAACTTTCAACAACATATGTAAATATGGAATTCACTAAAAAAAATGGAGACAGGCGGTATCAGGGACACAGGCGCTATGGTTGACGTGAAACGTGGTGTAGACAGCTAATGCGAAGGCCGAAGGCCGAGCTCCGCGTAGGGCCGAAGGCCCAAAGCGTCCAGAATGTCAGTGCTTAAACAAAGAACAATAGTACAAGTGTCTAAATGCGAAGGCCAAAGGCCGAGCTCCGCGTGCACAAAGCAATAGTACAAGTGTCTAAATGCGAAGGCCAAAGGCGGAGCTCCGCGTAGGGCCGAAGACCCAAAGCGTCCAGGATGTCAGTGCTTTAACACAGAACAATAGTACAAGTGTCTAAATGCGAAAGCCGAAGGCCGAGCCCCGCGTAGGGCCGAAGGGCCGAAGCGTCCAGGATGTCAGTGCTTTAACACAGAATAATATTACAAGTGTCTAAATGCGAAGACCAAAGGTCGCGCTCTGCGTAGGGCCGAAGGCCTGTTCGGCCCAACGCGACTTCAGCCTTTAAATCTTGCGATTTAGACACTTGTACTTTAAAATCAAGGCCCCAACGTTGCCTGTTCTCTTTGACGGCGCAGCAACTTGTAGCATTTACCTTGGAATGACCTCCTTCCTCTGTTTATTGTATCCTAATTCCTTCATTTAGCTTTCCAAGTCCGATCGTTCTGACTTGCTTATTATGGCTCCGATCACATTATGATACTTCTTGAATTGTATCTGAAATTTACAGACTCTAATAAGACTCTTAAAGTCCTTTTCAACCCTCAGGATGCATGGGAAGACTGGGACTTCTGCCTGGCTTACTTTGGGCTATTATTTTTATAACTTTTCATATGCAATGCGGCCCTAAGCCACCTAAATACATACCTTTAGGGTTTTCCAACTATTTTATATAAATCTAGGGGATTTTTGTTAATATTATCGCTATGTTTATCAGGATTCTTTCATTGTTTACATTTTGTAAGATGATTGACGTAACCCGTCAATCGGCCTTCAACTGTTCGGATTTCACCACTAAAAAGACTAGTATGTATACTTTCGGCAAAGGTTATTCAAAATTTTAGTAAAATCATAACTGGTACTCGACTATTTTTAAATTTCAAATCTTGTAAATCTGTTTCTTTAGATGTTCTAAAGAATCAGGTATAAAAGCGGAACAACCGTCATTCTGTTCAGTTCTTCGTCAGCTCTCATCCGAGCATTTTCTAAATTAAGGGTCCGTGCGGGGCCAAGTGAGGCCCCGCACCTTCAAGAAACCCTCCTCTTCCTGGCGTAACTTACTATATAAATGCTTTCACTATAAATTAAAGACACA
The DNA here is from genome assembly GCF_963556715.1 of Cydia fagiglandana. NCBI lineage: Eukaryota > Metazoa > Arthropoda > Insecta > Lepidoptera > Tortricidae > Cydia > Cydia fagiglandana. The sequence continues at coordinate 13,827,898 of NC_085949.1, read as the reverse complement.
AGTATACAAGTCTGCAAGTATACAAGTGGTGACCCTCGCTGTGCGCCTGTGCGCGCCCTCCTCGACGCCGCGCGCCTGTGCGCGCCCTGTTCGACGCCGCGCGCCTGTGTGCGCCCTCCTCGACGCCGCGCGCCTGTGCGCGCCCTCCTCGACGCCGCGCGCCTGTACGTGGGAACGCTTTTCCTTGGCGCTGCACCCCGGAACATCGCACTACCTGCCACGCTCCCACTACTTCCCGGTGCTATTGGACAATTTTCAATACCAGCCGTGCCATATTGACCCACCATTTATACCTGGAAAATAAACGTTACCTACCCCTGAGTCCTTACTTTTCATTTCTTCACCCTTCATCCTTCCAGCTGCTCAGTTGCGTGCTCTACCAATTCATTGCCAGAGCACGTAACGCGACAGTTTTGGCGCCCAATAGATATTTTCCAGGCCTTAACTTCTTTCAAAATTCCAAATTAAAAACAACATCCGTGTTTTAAAATTTTAAACCCTTTGGCCTTATTTTAGAACTCTAAATTATTATTTTTTACTGTCTGTTAGTCAATATGGCACTAAATAACTTAGGCGAGACTTTTTTAACACTTTTATTTATTTATAACTTGTATTTTTATAGTTCTTTACTTTGTTACTAATCATATTTTTCTTTCTTCAGCCTTCTACTCGGCTCCTTCTTCTCCCCTTTCCCTTCTCCAAGCTCGTCCATCCTCCATTAATCTTCATTTTCCATATATTCCATTACGTGTGTGTGTGCTCATCCTGTAAATATTTCTCCATTTCTTAGGGTGGCTTATCCGCCAGGTGCCCCTTTTCTTTGTTTCTTTTTATTTTCTTCATCCAGAGCGGTAGGCCAACTCTGACAAAAAAATAAATAAGCCTTATGGTCAAATACTACACTAATTCTACTGTGGTAGGTCTACCCCTACCACAAACTTAAGTAGGCTCTCTAAACCTACTCTCTAATCGGCTCTAAACCGACTAGGGTACTTGTACATATTAACAGAGCGGTTGGCCAACTCTCTAAACAAGCCTTAGGTCATTTCATCTCATCACCCCTTTTCCAGTGGAGCGGCTGACTACTCCCTTCTATAAAAAAGCCTAGGTCATAGCGAGGACTTCTTAGGAGTGTGCGTCATAGTATGTGAACCACATCCCCTTCCTTTGACAGAGATTTTTGAATGTGTGATTATGATAGGTGATGTATGAGTGCACAGAAGTTCCTCGGTCTTTTCATCTTCTTCTTCCATTCTATCACTCATTCTCTCACCTCACTTCTCATACTCACTACGAGCTTGCTTTTCCTTCCCTCTCGACACTTCTTCTGACTAACTGACTTACTTTACTTACATACTTTACCTACTTTCCCCCAACCTCTAATTTACTCTCTCTCTCTCTAAACAAAAAAAAAAACTTTGCCTTATTAAGACTACGTCAAAGTTTTTTTTTTCCGAGGTTTTTGGGGTAATGTAGCATTTACCTTGGAATGACCTCCTTCCTCTGTTTATTGTATCCTAATTCCTTCATTTAGCTTTCCAAGTCCGATCGTTCTGACTTGCTTATTATGGCTCCGATCACATTATGATACTTCTTGAATTGTATCTGAAATTTACAGACTCTAATAAGACTCTTAAAGTCCTTTTCAACCCTCAGGATGCATGGGAAGACTGGGACTTCTGCCTGGCTTACTTTGGGCTATTATTTTTATAACTTTTCATATGCAATGCGGCCCTATAAGCCACCTAAATACATACCTTTAGGGTTTTCCAACTATTTTATATAAATCTAGGGGATTTTTGTTAATATTATCGCTATATTTATCAGGATTCTTTCATTGTTTACATTTTGTAAGATGATTGACGTAACCCGTCAATCGGCCTTCAACTGTTCGGATTTCACCACTAAAAAGACTAGTATGTATACTTTCGGCAAAGGTTATTCAAAATTTTAGTAAAATCATAACTGGTACTCGACTATTTTTAAATTTCAAATCTTGTAAATCTGATTCTTTAGATGTTCTAAAGAATCAGGTATAAAAGCGGAACAACCGTCATTCTGTTCAGTTCTTCGTCAGCTCTCATCCGAGCATTTTCTAAATTAAGGGTCCGTGCGGGGCCAAGTGAGGCCCCGCACCTTCAAGAAACCCTCCTCTTCCTGGCGTAACTTACTATATAAATACTTTCACTATAAATTAAAGACACAAGTATACAAGTCTGCAAGTATACAAGTGGTGACCCTCGCTGTGCGCCTGTGCGCGCCCTCCTCGACGCCGCGCGCCTGTGCGCGCCCTGTTCGACGCCGCGCGCCTGTGTGCGCCCTCCTCGACGCCGCGCGCCTGTGCGCGCCCTCCTCGACGCCGCGCGCCTGTACGTGGGAACGCTTTTCCTTGGCGCTGCACCCCGGAACATCGCACTACCTGCCACGCTCCCACTACTTCCCGGTGCTATTGGACAATTTTCAATACCAGCCGTGCCATATTGACCCACCATTTATACCTGGAAAATAAACGTTACCTACCCCTGAGTCCTTACTTTTCATTTCTTCACCCTTCATCCTTCCAGCTGCTCAGTTGCGTGCTCTACCAATTCATTGGCAGAGCACGTAACGCGACAAACTAGTATAATTTCTCTCTCCTCGCTCTTTTAAAAATGCCGTTTGTCAAAAAAGGACAACCATACTGTTGACAAGATGGACTTCAAATCAAGGTGTTATCGTTTTAGGTGAAACCAGGCGGTGTAGCACGGTCGCGTTTTTATCGCTTGTCACCATTCCTGTCACGTTCTAACAAGTATGTATACGCGAAAGGGATGCGCATAGTGATAGTCGATAAAAATTGAACCGTGCTGAGCCCGCAGGTTGTGTATGTGTGCGTAAAAACGTATGTGTGCTCTTTTAGGGATGTGAAAAGTCGATTTTAATAATCGATATTAAACTTTCGTGAGACATATTTTAAATTGTTTATACGACAACGGTCTGTCAGCGCGCGCGCAACGAGCGACGAGGCGAGCGGCGCGATCAGTGCACGAGTTGCAGCCGCCGCGAGCACTCGAGCCTGAGGAAGGACCCCCGACGGGCCCGAAACATGTCGCCAATAGCGACTAAAAATTCAAGTGAGTGAAACCGTTGTCGATTTTAATAATGTTATATATCGATAAACGCTACGCAGCGGAACGAAATAGCGATTAATTGAAGCTTCAATATCTTCGTTAAACCACAAAATAGATAAGTACAGTAGTCAATCACATGTATGTACTTTACTTTTCATACCTACGCTCGGCGGTCGCTCTAGGGTTGCGATTGTTGCGAACTATGACTTATGCACAAAAAACTATCGTGGTAGTGGCACTCGTATCTATCGTATCGTATCTCGTATTTAGTTGTTTGATTTATTGTTGAGGATGAAACGGGAAGAATGGATATATAAATTAATAACTCAATTAGGTATTTTAATTTTAATGTCATTTTTATATTACAAATTTGCCACAGAAAATATCTTGCGATGATTCCGAGATTGGCGAAATACACGATTATTATATTTTTAAGTGTAATAAATTCGCATTCTCATGTACAATGTAATAAATTCGCATACGCATTCTCTCTGAAACCACTGGTAGCTTAAAAAACGACAGTTCACCGTTTAATGTTGAATTTAAACAACCGTCCACTGTACAGTTATAATAACTTTTTGTTTTGTTTCTCCATTATTGCACAAAAAAGTTCACAGACGCGTGTCTCAAGCGGATGGCACTCGCGCTCGCACTGGTCCCAACTGGTCCGAGATATCGTGTCCGTGAGCAGTGTCTATGTGTGCGTTGCTCGAGCGCGCTTTGTATGTAGGTTGATTTCTGTACCTATCTGTTTTGTGGTTAAACCTAAACATAATTGATAATGAATACCTATATTATAATATAATAAAATAATTCAATTATTGCGGAACACATATTTTATTAGGTATTTATGTATTTTAATTAAATATCTGAACTCTCCCTTGGTTCCCTGCTGGGGCGTGACGATAAAATTGTGATCTGATAACCACAATAAAGAATAAAAGCGTTTTTGTTCATTTTAGGTATCGTTAAACCTTTGAAGTAAAATTAAAATTGCAAGAAATATCCATAGTTTATCGATATGACTTTATCGACATGGCTACAGCAAGGTGGGCCACATTGTTAATCGTACACTAAACAAAAGTGGTAACAGTGACAGCTAGCTTAGACGTAATCTTTGTATATTATATATCTATGTTTAAAATACTCGGAAAAGTTACGAGAGGCAAGCGTCTGTCGGACGCTTCGGACCTTCGAATCGGTCCTACGCAGAGCTCAGCCTTCCGAATATTGTGTATATTGTTTCGACAAATCAGATACTCTCAATAAAATCTATAGATGAGGCCATAGCTGTAAATAAATATTAAATGACTTATTTATTACCTCTATACGCTTTACTAACACTATGTGTCATATTGAGAAAAAAAAAAACAACGACAGTGAAGAACGGAATCATAAACGGAATTCTTAATTTGAATTTTTCAGATTTTTGAGATACCATTGGTTGGAAAGCCCGTTCGAAATTTAAACTTTATTTGCAATATAATAAGGTTGTATTTTGTAGATCTCTCTCATACGTATAGTAGGCTATTCAAATAAAATTAAATATCCCACAAAAATAAGCAAGCAGAATTAAACTTTGTGTCAAAGACATAAGTCATAAATTTCAATGCCAAAGTTTTAACTAAGGATCTTTCTCGTTAAAACTACTGCCTAATATGAAATGACCAGTGTAAGCATCAGTTAGCTAGCCCTAAGCAACCAAAGACCAGGCTGCAGTTGAAAAACTAATAAAGATAAAGTTAAGCTGATAATTTTCCCGCCGTCTCCATGCTTCTTTAAGTTGGGTATTGACTGGTCAGCTGCCTATTAGCTATAGTTTTCGCGAAAATCGCCAGGACAGAGGTGAAAATTTTTGTATGAAAACTTGCAACTTTAAATGCATTTTTTATCGAAACTATTGCACTCTAAAATGAAGTCAAAATCAGTTCATCGACTCAATTTTGCAAGCTTTCTAATGGTACCACACACGATTCTTACAAATAAAAAAAAATTCAGCCTACCCCTCTCAACCCCCTAAATTTCCCCCTTAAGTAAGAAATAAGCAGTTTTGACTTATTTACACTATGAGTGGTGGTAATTGCTATAACTGTTCCAAATTTTAGGTATCTACGTCAAACGGTCTCTGAGAAAAACGCATTTAACTGATTTGCAAGATCGAAGTGATCCCATAAGTGTTCCGTGAACAAAGTTTTGTACGGAACACTAATTAGGTACTTAGATAACTACAGAGAATACAGAGCCGTAGGCTAGGTGTTATTATATAATTATTAGAAGCCTAATATTATGTCATTCAAATATGGCTATAACTCTATTAATTACACCTTCGGTAAATTCGGTAATACGAAAAAGACAGGTGGCATTATGATTAATGCTTTAATGTTTTTTCATTCATTTTCTTTGAATAATGTAGTACTTGTTCAATTATTTAACTACCTACTTACACAATTAATATTAGGTAGGCAGGTACTTTTACTAAGTAACTACATTTAAAATGATAACTGGGTACAATATGTAGCTTAGGTAAATACATATGTACTTGACTCCTATTCGACAAGCGACGTTTGACGTATCGTGTTGATCTCCGAATACGTACAATGTCAAAATTTGACATTAACAATCCACAGTTAGGGTGACAAGCAAACCAAACCGAACCACCCTTAGTTTAGAGTTGAGTTTTGGTTGTACCAAATGATATTATCCACCGTTGATGGAATCAACACTGAGTATGCAATAAAATCAACTGTTGATTTGATGTGGATGCGAAATCTGACAGTTGTACATGTCGAATTTGGCCCCTTGTTATTAACGATTATTATAAGTTAATACCAACGATAAACACAATTTCTTGGCAATGTCTTAACTTAGCAGTAACAAACACTATGATTTTATAAAATACCTTTGTCATGTTACTCATGTTTATTCTTACTATAAAATGTACTAATACTAATACTAATGAGGAAATTAAAATTATCAAGCATGATATTTATAAGGAAATCTTAGACTTATAAGGAGCTTAAATAATAGTACAGATCAATTAGGTAATCAAAATTGATGATTTTACTCTACCTACCTAGTGACTTACGTTTCCAGTTCGTAAAATAACGAAAAAATTAAGCTATATAGTAGTATACCCTATAATGGGCGTGGAACCAGTAATGGGACAAAAAAACATAATTCCTCTAAAATAAGTATCTAAAAGTAGTTTATAAACACTGGATGTATATTATCATAAATAAGAGTCCTAGAGCTATTTTAGTTTGAAGTTTCATTAAATTTGGTTGCTTTTTAAGAAATTGGCGTCAACCCAAAAGTTGTCGTGTCACTGAAAAAAAATACCACTACGAATTCTTAACAACTTCGCTAAGAGAGGTGAGTTAATTTATTAAATTTCAATTAATTAATACTTGATGAAAACTAGAATGTGTTTTGTTGGTTGCATTTACCATGGGATAAGGTATACAACACACTATGTTGTGAGTCCACAGATGTAAAAAAATAGTGGTATTTGGCCCAATCCCATTATAGGAGCTGTAAAACTGCGTACCTCCTATGATGGGACAATTGACAGAATGATGCTTGCCATGCCATAATTTCATGTCTAAACAATACAGAAGTAAAATGTAGTTACGAAATATGTCAATCAGGAGGTATTCTCGGACTTCGGATAAATTAATATCGTTTTTCCAAACTTTTATTTAACTTGCCCTGTTAGTTAGTGAGGGTCCAATCTTGGTAGCTGAATTTGAGCCACTTTTCGATTTCTGATTCAGTTGAAATTTTGTGTAAGTACGTAATTAAGTATGCAAATCGGATGATAATGCAATATTATGATAACATGGACCTTATCTGATGATGGAGACAGGAGGTGGCCATGGGAACTTTATCGCAATAAACCCTAACTAATTGTGTTTGGGTATATTAGAATTGTCTCGATGGATCTAATACAATAATAATTGGCTGTGGAAAGAAAAATACATTCAGCGATAAAAGCTTATACCAAAAATTTATTTTTTTGCCGTAACTTATTCCCCATTTCAATATTTTATACTGATAGAGCAATGTCCATTATAGGGGGCCCATTACTGGATCCACGTCCATTACCGGGGGCCCATTACTGGAGCTTTGGTGTCCATGACTGGAGAAAAAAAGCATAGTTTTAATTTGTTAAATATGTGGAAACTAATTGCTGTATCTTTGATACAACACGCCTAAAACATGAAAGACGGATAGGACTTTCATCTTTTAACACGCTAAGCGGTAGACCATTTACATGTATACGGGAAATATCATAAATACTCCAAATTTCCTCTTAAATGTCCCATGACTGGTGCTGTTACTATAGACACTGAAAGAATAGTGACCGATGACTTATGAGATTTAGGTCTTTCCTACCTACCTATTATTTTCTAATCCTAAAATGTATCTATTAATAGTTATGAAGGGGCAGTAAGTAAATTCACATAATTTTGGGCACACCTTGACTAAAGCACCTTCGAGAATGTTATAAATACCTTATGTAACACGAATTCGGCGAACACGAGGTCGTGAAGGGATACCAAAGCACCGTCTACATCAGAAGAGACTTAACAGAAGACTATTCGACGCTTATCATGAATAGTGGCACAACTCAAAATGAAATGCTATTGCATTTAATATTCTATCTTTTACTGGTAAGATTTAAAATCGAACGGCATTTCATTTAGATTTATGCCACTATTCATGATAAGCAACGTATTGTCAATTGTGCTAGTCAGTTTGAGACGATGGTCAAGCGGCGAGCACGGGGTCGCGGTGGGCCACGAGCCCGCGGCCGGAGCGGAGCGCGAGCTGCAGGCCCATGCGGGGGGCGCAGCCCGACGCGCGGCGCTCCTCAGGATCCGAGATCTGACGGTAGCTGATGGATAGAAAGAACAAGTTCTGGGGGCCGATTTTTGAACTTCGAGCGTTCGATTTCGTCACTCGAAAATAGGTGGAAAACAGCGAAAAGCTAATTTTTGAAATACGAGCGATAGAAATTGGGAATCAATGGTATTGACCACTCGTTTTCAATTCTATTAGTAGAATTTAAATGCCGGGTACTGGAGATATTATTTAACGAAATACACGAAATCGAGCGGATGAAATTCAAAAATCGGCCTCCTGTACTCATTTGATTAGCAAATACTTAGGTATTTATTTGTTTTAAACATTATTGCACATAAAAAAGAGAACAACTGATATCACTATATTGGCACTATATGGCATTCTACTACCAGTCAAGTCAACCATAGGGCAAAACAGAGAAGCGAAGTATTTTGTATTTTCCTGACACTAGAATTTTGTGCAGGAATGAACTAATCGATATGTCTCTATAGTAATAAAGTATGCTCTATAGCAGCGGTCGGCAACCTTTTAGCAGCCAAGGGCCACATGTAATATTTGTGACTTTAGCAGACATTGTCGATCGTCAGTACTACATACAAAATAGCCAGGGAGGCTGAAAGGTTGGCAGGCCGCTTATTGCCAACCGCTGCTCTATAGCAATCATAATTTGAGAAACTCACGTTTTTAAAGTCTGTAGCGGCTCCCGCTCCTCTCTGCGCACGCCTGTTTCCGGGTCGATCGTTGTCAGTACACACCTGGAAAAAACATTACTCCATCTACTTATTTTCTCTCATATACCTAATTCAGAGTTGTGTAATGTGGCAAAAAAAAATATTGGTAATGAAGGGGCACAGTTTTACAACAGCCTACCTAAAGATATTAAACAGTGCAAAAATTACAATATTTACAAACGAAAACTATTGGACTACGTAATTCATAATATCTAAATCCGGCCCTGGCAAACATTCCGCATGGGAACAAAAGATAATGCAGTATTTAAGAAAAATATAGTCGCTCAACTTAACTTGCATGTGTTTAGAGTTTAAAGTGCAATGCGGCTAAAGTGTAAATGATAAAATGACTTAGCAACAGTTTTGTAGTTCGTGAGAAATAATAAGCGTACTTGTATTTAATTTGGTCATACCCACATGTTTATAAGAACATACTTATTACTTATACAACTTCACTATAAGCATGTTTGTATAATACCTATTTTTATATGTAATGTCTCGTAAATGACATGTTCTAGTTTTAATTAGTTATTTTAATTTTGTTAATAACATGCATGCTCACTCATATTTTATGAATTATCCTGTATTTTCTCTATTTAAGTGAAATGTTAAATTTCTTTATGAGAAAATAAATTCTTTAACCACAATATACTTGCACATACATGCATTTTAGCTCATTTTCCCAAGATTAATATACAAATGTTTCGTATGTAGTACAGTTGACACCAGATATATTATTGTAGCGGCCAAGGCGCTCACAAATATCTGACCACGCCTCTTGCCAAGGGGTTAGAATGCGAGTTCAGATATTTTTGAGGATCTCGGCAGCTCCGATATATCTGATGGCGACTGTACCTAAGAGCAATGAACTTTTCAACTTGGGCTGGTAGAGTGAAAGAAGCCCACCTGATATTGGCTCGACTACATTGCACTAGCTCGCGTCCTATACTTTTGCTTCCCTGCAAGTGTCTTAACATACGCAAGCACATAGCTCTGTGTGTGCAAACACAGAACCCGCTCATGAAACCATAGTAGGGTAGGTATGTGTACATTAATTCGAATTTACCTCAAGCACGGCTTGATGACCTCAAACACATTGTCTCCAATCTTAAGGAACCGCCAACGATCCTCCTCATAAGGCTGCGGGCCTTGTACCACGAAGTTTGGCCGGAACGTGTGGTGGGTGACCTGACACGACCGCAGCCGCGCGTTCAGGTCGGCGACGGATGCCGCGTTGATTACGTGGTACGAGGTCTCATCTGGGAGCGCTCCCTGAAAATTGAAGAAAAAGTTATTAATCTAACCAAAGTCATCATCATATCAGCCAGAGGACGTCCACTGCAGGACATAGGCCTCTCCCCAAGAGCGCCACAATGACCGGTCTTGCGCCACCCGCATCCAGCGGACTCACGCTACCTTTACCAGGTCGTCAGTTCACATTGTGGGGGGGGGGGGGGGGGGGTCTACCCACGCTGCGCCTTCCGGTACGCTAACCAAAGTAGCTAGTTGAAAATTAGGAAACACACAATGTTAACCCAAAGCTAGTCACAACGCCTCATTATAGCTCAAATTCCTGTACGGTTTTTGCATAGGTACCATTATTTTTCGGTGTCTGAAGCTGTATCTACAATTGTTTTATTCACCTTCATGGTTTTTTTTATCTTGGTCCATCAGCTAACAATCTCTTAGAGAGAACATCTTATGTAACTATCAAGAGCTTTGTGCGTAAGCTTATTGTAAGTTCCTAGCTGTGACTACTATGTATTTGTCAGCAAAAGTAAGTGTAGGTTTTTACATTACATACCGTGTCATTCTTGGTGATATTGTAATAAAACGTGTTCCCCATAAGGTCCAATCTCCTTGGCTTTTGGGTCGCGTAGTACACTAAGCGAAAATTGATCGCAGACATGTCCAACAGCCTGGAAATTGGAAAATATGATGAAGAAGAGATTGCATCATCATCATCTAAAGTTTATAACTTCAGTCATCAGGATCAAAAAAATTAGAACTCGGACATGGCGAAAACATACATACATACATATGATCACGCCTATTTCCCGGAGGGGTAGGCAGAGACCACGGATTTCCACTTGCTACGATCCACATACCTCTTTCGCTTCCTTCACTTTCATAACATTCCTTATACACACTCGCTAGTTTAGGCGAAAACAATAAAGAAAGAATCCTATTGGGATAAATAATTAAGTGTGAACGTTTGTATGTTTAGTTTGGATATTTGGTGCTCATATCTCACTAAATCTAGATTAGGATGAAATTTGGCATAAAAATAGTTTACAAGACATGCGGTCAAAATGTATTCCCCATGGAGGAGAGATGGGGGTTGAAAGTCACGTGTATAGACTAGTACAGTCACCTGCAATAATATGTTACTCTTCGAAGGCCGCAAAAATATGTGACACGCTTTTATGGCTCTACAAATAAGATCGTGTCAGATATTTTTACGGCCTTCGTTGTGTAACATATTATTGCAGGTGACTGTACAGCTATAAAGAGTTTGTTACACCTGAGTTTGGTGACAGAGACGCCACAATACGTGAGACAGTATGGAAACATCTATCTATAGCCTCCAAAGGCCCAGCCATACATATGAAAAACCCAAAATTTGCCACTGAAATTTAAACCTATAGTGCAAGGAATAGAGTTGATTTTTATTTGTTTGTAAATTTAACAATACAAGAGAAATGAAACTCTGTTCCAATTGAATATGGTTTAAATTTCAAGCATTAAGTATAGGTAGGACCTTGCTGGGCCTTAGAGGAGGCTATCCAACTTATACGTATTGCTACGTCCCTGTCGCCGTTTCTAAATTCAGGAAGGTGTAAAAATCTCTTAATACCTACCTAGAAAACCATTCAGAGACCTCCCACCCGCAGTCGAGCACAGGCACCGTCACTCCCCATACCACAGCTGTCTTGGGGCTCTGCAACGCAACCACCTAAAATGAACGCAGAAAACAACGGTTGAATTTAGGGTCTTTTAAACATACCTATTCAATTATTCATACACTACCATTAGATAATTTACGTAGGTATATTTACGTTTACGGTAAAAAACAAGGCGGTGGCAGGCGTGGCTCACTCCGCGATTTCGTCGCTTTGCTACAGGTAGCTACAAGTACATCCGTTCCACACCAATTTTGGTGGCTAGCCATAAACTGCGCGTGGCGCTGTCGCCACCTAGCGGCCATATCTGTTCTGATCGTAATAGACGCGTTTTGTTAGAGAGTGAGGTTAACAGGAACGTATTAGCGGCGGCGCCGCCGGCGTAAGTGCTAGTAATAATTTCGTAATTACCTATAACGAAATCGTCTATATCCCAAAAAGTCGGCCAAGTTACTGTTTATAAAATAAAACGCACCTATATTCTTGCTCAAATACTAAACGTTTAGTTTTTTTTAATAAAAGTTTTTTTTTTAAATGCTAAAAATGTAATTTTTGACTTTTTTTAAGTACCAAATCTTGACATCCGCATCCGCATCCGCGGATGTGAGGCTTTAAATATCCGCATCCGCGGATGTCAAAAAATTTGCATCCGCAACATCCCTGGTACCGAGTATATACTATTATTTATTCTGTGGCGGTGGGCAACACTAATTATTTACATAATTAGGTTCTCTAGAATGTTGGACTATATTGATAGATGAGAATTTACCTAGGTAACATAACTGTTTTGGAATGACAGTCCAAAAAGGCCTTCCATCCTCCTCCATCCGGTCGACCTTTAGGTAGTACGTTTTTGCGATCGGGAATGTCTTTCAACGCAAACTCACTAACATCTGACGGATCTGACCTAATCTTTCTCGTCTGAAATATTTTAATTCTTAATAACTTTACCTCAGCCAGGTTGACATAGACGGGTTCCATGTCGCGGTGCTTCAGAGTGAGGATAGAGTTCCGCACGCTGGGTTGAACCAACAAGAGCTCCGGGTAGTTTCTGGCCGTCACAAAGTTGCCCTTCTGGTCTACAACCATCAGCACCCTGGAAACGTTAAGCGAGAGATTGATAGGCAGGTACCACACAGGCAGGCGTGGCTCACTCCGCGATTTCGTCGCTTTGCTACAGGTAGCTAAAACTACATCCGTTCGACCCCAATTTTGGGGTTTGCCATAAGCCGCGCGTGGTGCTGTCGCCACCTAGCGGCCATATCTGTGCTGATCGTGACAGATGACTAGACAGATACTATTATTTATTCTGTGACACAGGTACAATGTTTTAAATAAAGCAGAATAAAGTAGGAAATTTCTATCAGAATCGCTGCCAACTTAGCTTGGTCTAGAAAAAAATAAGTAGGTACATCTCTATCTCTTGTTCTTCCTCGCGTTATCCCGGCATTTTTGCCTCGGCTCATGGGAGCCTAAGGACCGCTTGACAACAATCCCAAGAATTGACGTAGGCACTGGTTTATAAGTAGGTACCTACATATTTACATATATTATAATAGTTTATTATGTAGGTAATATACTATCTCGTCCTAAAAACAATTGCTAACATTTTGACTCCACTATCTAGTTTATCGGTTGCAAATTGCGGTTAAATTAACCCTAATGAGGTCCTTATCACTTTGGTGATTTGCAAGCAGCTTTCATAACCTTTGATATTTATATAATTTAGAACTAGATAAGTCTTGCGCATTTGCGAATCGCCTTTGAGTCCTTTTGAGGTGCTGTTAAAAAAGACTACAAAGGACTCGACTCGGGAGAAGTTTTTTAAGCGCAGTCTTGTAAAAACGAGCTGTTCTTCAAATTCAGACTCAAAGGACTCGAGATCCTACAAACACTAGGGGTTCGGACAGCCCTAGCGTTAATGTAACAATATAGTGTCGGGTGGCCCTGACGCCCCGGCCCCGGAACGGCCCGGTCACGGTGGCGCTCCTGACAGCCCCTGTGTCGGCTCGCTCGGGCCCGCCCCGTTCCGGCCACGGCCCGGCCTAGCGTGAGTCATCCTTTAAAAGGTCCATATATGAGTTCTAGAACGCCCCTAAGAATTTGAGAACTTTCTGGCAAGGGTGCAAGTTTCACCTTTTGGCCGACTCTCCATAATGCCTTGGAAATAAAAGGTACAGCTGGTAACAGGAGTAGGCAGTAATATAACCGTGCGTTTCACCATCGCTAACGTCATCATCATCATCATCATAAATCTCACCTGTCTCTTAACCAGCCGTCCCTCAGCCCTAATGTCGTGCACATAGCTGTCTCCATGGCAATACCCCCACACGACTTGATCGGGTACGCGTAGATATGCTCCAGGGTACCGACTTGCGTCCATTCCGTTGGTAACCTCTTTCTGTTCTGGTAGATGTGGTAGATGTAGTACACGCTGCCGAGAACGCCCGCTGTCACGGCGGCGGCCGTGACGTAGGGGGCTGGAATGACAACAATAAAGCGTTTTCACATTATCCGATCCGATATCGAATGTAGGATCATAGATACATCCGATATTACACTGGCGCGGAACCACAGAAGAAATAATAGTACTACCGTACAGAAAGGACACTTCCTACAAACCCGAAGTTTGACAGCGATTCAGGGTCGAATCATGCTATCCCTTTCTAATATATAGTAGTATCCCTTTTGGCTATTTAGGGTTGTCAAAATTCAAGTGATTATCTTATCTGTGGTCGTGCACGCACAAGGAAGTCAGGTGGTGCTAACCCTAATAATTGCTCGGAGCAATGCTGAGCCGAACGGAGCCGAGTTTGACCGAAGTCAGGAGTGTCTCCCCACGGCGGAACCGCACGTTGCTCCGGCGGTGTATAGGTACCTAGTATAACCGAGACAGCGATGTCCCGCTCGCACGCCGAGACTTAAAATATAGACACACTTTTATTCCTACTAACCATCTAAATTGCATCATGAACAGCTGAGTTTTATCAAAGATATTAATGAGTTTTGAACAAGGTCGTTTTGAAGAGTTGAATAAACAGTCTTACTTATCTCATTATGACGTCTATTCGTACCATACCCACGTTGCTCACGACTTAATAGTTTATCGAATTAAAAATTAATAAAAATGATCACACGACGGTACTAGAATGAATGAGAATGTCCTTCAGTATTCAATGAGCTCACCCATATCATAACCGTCTTATGAGGATATATCTAGCCATATAGGAACATGTACTTAAGCATATAGAGGAGTTATTCAAAAGTTTATTTAACCGTATTACCAATAGGTATAGGTAGATGCAGGCACCCAACCCAACTCGCCACTATGTAAAAGTAATTAGTTATTGCTATTTAAAGTACTCACCTTGCTGTAACATGACGAACAATACAGAAACGAAATATAATAACAACGAAATACAAACACAAACACTTAGCCACTGACCACTGACACGTATCGAGCGAGGCGAGAGACTTCAGTCTGCAACTCTGCAGTCAAATTAATTTACTTAAGAGGGCACATCCCGTTCATGCGCTTATGTAGGTCTGTATGTAAAGGCGAATGTATGAAAATATGAGTAGGTACCAAGGTACCTAGTGTATAATTTGAATGTGCCATTCATTTTGTAAGCAGAGGCGTCTGCAAGTTTCCTTTAATTTAAAAACTTTATGTTTATTTGATTTATACAAATACTAATTATTCTTATAGTAGTTATTAAATTTTTAGACGTGTATAACTGACCTACTACTGACTGACTATATGATCGATTGAACGAAGAAGAAATGCTTACCTTAGACTTAATTTAAAACTTAATTCGTCCTTGTACCTAGATAATTTCATTAGGAAATTAAAGATTGACGTAAAATTATACGGGAGAGGGTATATATTAATATCTCGAATAACTTGATGTATAGCAAATCTGTTTAAAGTAAAATAAATAATATTCACCAGCTATCGTGCATTTCTGTTGCAAGTGGCACCTTAACAAACGGGAAATAACCGCGTATAAATATACTGCATACCTACCTGTATATTTAATGCGGTAAAGTCCCATCAAATAAAACATGTTTTATGTTTTAATTAATTCTGAACGTTGTGTTTAAATTATTAAATTAACTAAAAATATTTGTTTATATAACTTGATAAATTCCAGTAAAACTGTGAAAATTAATACGTGTTTCATATCTAATCAGCCAGGACAGGGATGTACGAATAAATATACCTTGGTCAAAAGTTCAATTTAAAAAAAACATTGAGCTATTCAGACGAGTACCGTTTTGTTTCACGCACGACATTTTATAGCCATGAACACGGTTGAGTAAATCATAGTTTTAAACAGTACGTAACAAAAAATCTGATGTCTTAAATTAAAACAAAGTATATGTAAATGATTGTTTCTCAATATTAATCGTTTCTTAAATAGAGATAATATATTTTATTCTTTGCATGCAGAAAAGTTTGGAACTAAAAAGCTACGTGAGAATAGCCAGCAACAACGTCAACGTGTAACATGTCATTTGCCTGCTGTAGAAGTGCGGTGCGGTCTGACTTTCATTAGATTTTCGTTCAAAATGTGTAATTTGTGTCTGGTCTGATCACAAATTCCTGAATAAAACGATCGGTAGTCTTTATTATAAACGACTGTAACAATTAATAAACATGGTGTTGCTTGGTAATGACGAGGTGACTATGATTTTCTTGTTTCATTCTTTCAAACTAATCTACATTGAATTTGCTTTAATCAACATATTCTTACTTTTCAGTTCCTCGTCGAACTTACTAAGCTGTTCCAAAAGGCACGTGCTTCAGGTTCCATAACAATGACGATGAAAAGATGTAAGTATTGTTCGAGTATATTAAATGTAATATTACATCCATAATTTTCTCTTAATTTTTTTGTTTATTTCAGATGATGGACGAACTAAGCCTGAGCCGCGGGACGGAGCACCCGTAGTTAAAAACCCGGAGTACAAATGTTTAATTAGGGCACAATCTAGCAGCAAGAAAATATCTACAGTCATTGATCAAAGAGAAGTGGAAAGATTCAGTACGGCATATACAAACCTACTGAGGACGAGCGTTAACGGACTGAAACGCTTGAAAAAACCCAAGAAGAAGGCAGTGGTAACTCAGTAATGGCATCTAATGCCACGGCAATGTGTCAAGAGACTGAAAATATAGTGCACAATGTGTTCTATGAAGTAAACAGTTGTGTGTTTCACCGTGGTGTCCTAAGTGTGTTGGAGGTCCATTGAACTGTGCTCTTCTCTCGGCAGAGATGGAAGAGTTGGTCCATGCGCTAGTGACGCAGGCTCTGTTCCTCCTTGACCATCGTCCAATGTCAACTTATTTATACATCTAAGTCTACATTTTCAAATAAATATTAAAAATCTTTAATATTATTCGAAGTTTTTTTAATGGCATGTTTATTTTATCATATAATAAAATCAGTAGTTATTGTCTTATGTTGAAAGTTCTAAAGTGGGTTAATGACCTATCTTATTCCTATGTAAGTGTGACAATGGGGGAGGGAAGATTACCATGAATTGGTAAAGTTTTAAGACTTTTTATGAGTTAACCTCTCTTGCAATTATTCAAACTTTAGCTTGGAAGAGAGTTACCTTGAATGCAGATCCACACTCCGGCATACAAGTGCTTAGTCCTTTATTTTAATCTTTATTCTTGTTGTAATTATTGAAATATTTAGTCTTACTGTTGTCAGTTTACTCTTTTTTTTACTACAAATACTGAATATACCATAAACAAACAAGTCAATGAGTAAAATAGGATAGAAGAATAATAATTTCCATAAACAATTATATTTCAGAAATAAAACCATGTATTGATTTCATGTATAGTTTTATTTTGTTAGATTTTATATTAAAATAACAATCATATTCATTATAGAATTTAGAATATCACAATAAGAATGAGACCAATACAAATTATAATATACCTAAATCTAAGATTATATACTTTCATTTGGTTTAATAATATCAAGCACCAGGTATAGAATTTTAAATATGTATTTTGAGCCTTGCCAATTATAACACTTTATTTTTCATTTTAATATAAAAATATATATTATAGTGGGCTATATACAACCATTTATGTGAGTTTTAACATAACAATTTGTATCTATTTCAGACCCATGCAAAATATTAATTCATATTAATACATACATTATTTTTTACATTTACGAAACATTGCATTCATACATAAAGCAATAGCAACACACAATCAGCGATGGATGATAACCACAACATATTATTATGAAACAAAAAGAGAAATGATTAATACATCTTAAATATAAAATCATGCAATACTAATACATTTTCGCTAATACTTAAATCATTTGATTTGGTTAACAAAAAATACTATAATAAATCCTTTTGCTTAGATATATATAAAAAAAAACATTTTAGGAGTTATTGCACCAGCAGTCTTATAATCTGACAAAAAAGAGTAGAAATTAAAAAGTGGCAATACTGTAGTGTTGTCCCTTTCAAATCAATTTAATATAAGGAAATGGGACAACACTACTGTATTGCCACTTTTTAATTTCTACTCTTTTTTGTTAGACTGTAATCAAATCTATATTTAATTTTCAATACAACATGGGTATCCACATTATCATTTTATCAAATTTCCCGTCACTTCTCTATTCATAAACAAGTACAAATACAAATAAATGGACTATAGTCAAACCGTAAAAAGTCTGCAGCGATTTTGATAGCCCACGCAGTGCAAGTGTCATTTTAAACGTCAAACTTCTATGAAATTATGACGTTTACATAACACTTACAATTGCGTGGACTATCAAATCCACTGCAGACTTTGTTTGGTGCGACTATACCTACTTACATTATATGAAATAATGGTATATAGTACAGTTAATTTGCATTGCATTCTGAGTCAAAGGCTTTTCAAAATTATATATATTGAACATGATTAATTATACATATAGCTATATGTAAGTTGGTAACATTATTCTAATGAACTGGCGGAAGCCTAGCCAAGCTGACGATCGCTTGCGCTTCGCCATCGAATCGCTTTGTGTATCTCTATTATTCTTCCATATTAGTGTGACAGTGACAGTTGCATTTCGTTCGCTACGTAGCGTTAGCGATTGGCATGTTGTCTACGGGCCCTGACTAGCTACCATCTTTAGTTATAATGACAAGCAACATGAGCATACGGAGTGATTTGAATGAAACCTTCGAATATTATTATGGTAGTTTATCTTATAGTGGTTATACGTGGGTTACACTTTGAAACAGTCAGAGTAAGAACTTTCAAATTTGTGTTATTGTCAATTGTTATGTTTTCCTGTTCCGGCTATTAAGCCGCGCGTCTCTCCCGAGGCATGATTCGACTGCTTCGCGCGGCAACCTGTTGTGTGCCATTCGTCTAAACAAGTCCTGCTTTAAACATATAGCTGCATGTTCAGTTGATGGTAGACTTGGAGGTGAGCCGCTTGAGGCAGGCGGAGCGCACCTGGTCGTGTCCGAGGCGCTCCGCCTCGTGCAGGACTCTGCGTAGCTCGTTGGTGCGGTCGTGGCGCGCCGCCAGGATGTACGCGTTGCTTACGTTACGGCAGAGCAGGTAACACGATATCTGGTGAAAAGTTTTTTTTTTGTAAACCAATTCAAACAAAAAACTATGTATTACTTCATTTGCCAGCAAGTGCTATACTACCACACAAAGTACCAACCACAACAGGTTGACAATAGATCATAGGAACGCGAATAGAGCTGATAATAAGTTGGTTTTACTTAGGATGTCTAAAGCACGAATATACAACAAGTATTCCCGACGTGCTGTATGAGTTACTCAGCATGCAGCTGCCCATGCGCCTCGCACCACACTACGGCATCCACGCCCCACAATATGCATTTAATATTCCAGGGATCTATCCTTGGGCCCACACTGTTTCTACTCTATATTAACGAACTGACAAATCTCCGAATACAGTGTGGGCACACTTTGTCTTACGCGGATGACACTGTCATAGTCTTTGAAGGTCCATCTTGGGAGACTGTGTTTGAAAGGGCTGAGACAGGTCTCAGTAAAGTATCTTCTTGGCTAAAAACCAACCTTTTAACTCTTAATATTAATAAAACAAATTACATATGTTTTACTAAATATATCAGCTCACAACCTAATAATAATCTTAACTTAAGGTGGTTCGATTTTCATACAAAATTCAATCAAAGCTCATTAAGTAACTACACACTATTAGTACATAAATATTTCCGCATTTATCTTCCTTCGAATATTCGTTTGCGCGAAATTAACAGGAAAACAATGTTTCATACAGAAATCATGCAAAAATCATAGTTAAATTTTCATCAATTTTACGTATGTGTGTGTCACAAATGTCGTGTACAGATACATTTGCGACGTTGCCATACCATTTCCGACGTTGCCGGGCTGACCACGGCGCGAATTTGGAGTGCCGTCATGTTTAGTGCAATTTTGTTGACACTGACGTTTGACAGGTACTTAATTAACCTAAGCGAGAATAAGTACCCGAAGTTCGTCAGCTTAGCTAAGAACTATCATGGCGTGTTATGCAAACAGTCGCTTTTTTGCTTACAAACGGAAGATTCCCGGTTCGATCCCCAGTCATTGTATGCTGGAACATAACTTTTTGTATTTTTGTTACATCTAAATTTCGTATTGTTTTTTTATTTTTATTAAATTTTTCTTATTATCATAAATCGATTGATTAAGTATGGGCTACACGTATTCGTTTATTTTTGACAAAGAAAATTAGAAATTATACTCTACCTAATCTCTCTTATTTTTACAATCAGGACATCCTCACTGCAATAAAAAAGAAATGTATAAAATTTCCTGTGGTTAAAAATAATGGATTTTGTCTATGAATGAAAAACACAATTATTACTATAGTTTGTTTTTTTTAGCATTAGAAATAAGGTAAACAATCTTGACGTGTCTTTTAATTGAAAAACACATTTTAAAAATAAGTTACGGCAAATATGTAACAATTATAAATCAAATACGATCATTTATATTCTTCTGCTTTCATAAGTAATAGTTTTTGATTTTTAAAAAGCGTTTAAATCTGTGTGCCTAGCCAAGATGCCAGTCGTTCGCTCCGTAGCGAACGTTAGGGTAATACCTCTCTCTATCACTCTGCCATATTAATGCGACAGACACGGCTGCGCTTCGGTCGCTACGGAGCGTAAACCATTGGCACCTTGGCTAGGCACCCTGGTCATCTGGAAAGCGAAACACATACGGAACGCGTTTCTATTACTCAATACAGTGGCCAGTTGCAGATTCGGCGGTAATCTTAACTATACCTAAATCTGGGTGCCTAGCCAAGATGCCAGTCGTTCGCTCCGTAGCGAACGTTAGGGTAATACCCCTCTCTATCACTCTGTCATATTAATGCGACAGACACGGTTGCGCTTCGTTCGCTACGGAGCGTACACCATTGGCATCTTGGCTAGGCACCCTGATCATCTGGAAAGCGAAACACATACGGAACGCGTTTCTATTACTCAATACAGTGGCCAGTTGCAGATTCGGCGGTAATCTTAACTATACCTAAATCTGGGTGCCTAGCCAAGATGCCAGTCGTTCGCTCCGTAGCGAACGTTAGGGTAATACCTCTCTCTATCACTCTGTCATATTAATGCGACAGACACGGTTGCGCTTCGTTCGCTACGGAGCGTACACCATTGGCATCTTGGCTAGGCACCCTGGTCATCTGGAAAGCGAAACACATACGGAACGCGTTTCTATTACCCAATACAGTGGCCAGCTGCAGATTCGGTTTTAAAGTTAACTATACCTAAACCTGGGTGCCTAGCCACGATGCAGGCTAGTAGAGTTCTCTTTCACCTTCAGCAGTACCGGGAGATCCAAACCTACCTACTTTTCATCTAATAATCTCAAGAATCAGTGCATGATTCAAACTTTACCGGTCGCCGTGGTAAGACCTAGGATTTACCATATCGGTGTTGGTAAAAGCCCGAAGTAAAGTAGTAAGATTTAACATTTCGGGCTTTTACCGATCGGCATCGGTAAATCCTAGGTTTTGCCGTACTTCGGGCTTTTACAGTAACATATATATAATAATTGTTCGTTTAAAGGTAAGATAACACAAAGGAGAAACAAAAAGAAATTACCTACTCGCACCAGTCTTGAACCCCAATCCTCTTGCACGTATTTCCACGAACATACCGTTACGCTATTGCAACATACTTACGTTGTGTGAAATTGTCTACTACAAGGATCACGGAAAAACTGTTTGCATGTGTGAGTAATACTAGGAAAAAGCGTGACAGCAACACTCCGTCGAATTAAAAAGGTGGTTTTTGCACAATGAAGTATTCAATGTTTATTTTAATAGTTCAATATTTATTTAAAGAGTGCGCGAAACATACTTTTAAGTATACAAATACCATGACCATTTCACAAAAAAATAAAACCTGAAATTTTGCAAAAGTGGTGCCATCTAGCGAGAGTTAAGTTTTGAGTAACCTAGGCGAACCACCTTAAAAATTCATACTTGTAATAATTCTAATCTAATTTCATGTAACTGTATGGAAATTGATAAAGTAAACTCCACGAAATATCTAGGTGTAATGCTGGACCAGCGCATGTCATGGTATACTCATACTGAATATGTTAATATGAGAATACGCAAATTGATATGGCTTTTCAAAAAGTTAAGACATATTACTACAAAAAATCTACTAAATCAGTTATATATAACTTTAGCTCAATCAGTAATGTCTTACTGCATATCGGTGTGGGGTGGTTCAGCAAAAACCAAGTTTTTGGAGGTTGAGAGGGGGCAACGTTGTCTACTTAAGGTTATGTACTCTAAGCCATACAGATTCCCAACGAAAGATCTATACCACCTAAGTGACTTACTATCAATGAGGAAGCTGTATGTATTGAGTCTAACAACGAGACTACATAAAACATTACCATTTAACCCGGAGCTGCTATACAAATACAACAAATACAAATCGTTTATTGACCAAATATTTTTACAATTGACATCACAGATTGAACTTAGCAGAAAATTTGATTTTACAATTAAACTTAATATCCATCGGCCCCAAACTAGGCGCAGCCTGTATCTCGGGAACCGGAAAAATAGAATTTACTGAGAGACTTTAACAAAACTGAATATGATGGCCGTTTTTTTTTTAAAGAACTATCTAATATAAATTTAATTTAAGTACAAAAAATGCATGCAGGAATATATACAAACAAAAAGCACAATCAGAAATAAACCATGCAGCGTAAGTGGATTTAAATTTAAGGAGTGAATTGTGTGTGTGTGTGTGTGTGTGTGTGTGTGTGTGAATAGGTGTGTGTGTGTGTGTGTGTGTGTGTATACGCTACCTAAGTACGAATAATTTCTTCTGTCTGATCGTAAGACTGTGTAAGAAGCCATTTCTTAGTTTTCGATTTTAATACAGAGCAAGAGAAGTCATCAAATTTACATAATTTAGAAACCCTATTGTAGACTATGGGGTGCAGGAAGAATGGAAAGCGTTTGGCGAAAGCAGTGTTAACTCGAGGACAACAGACAGTCAGGTGATTAAGACGTTTTTGACGACGTCTGACGTGGTCTACAGAAGCTACAGCAGTTCGATGAGATTCCGTAACAGCTTTTACTACGAAAAGTTGACGAACGCTAAATCGTAGAAGAAAACATAATGTTGCTCCCCTCTCTACTACAAAATCTGTATTTGCTAAGAGACAATTTGGGGCGCAATCTGCATATGTGTACAATAAAATTAACAAAGTATTAAATATATATAATCTTCAGCTGTACAAATGTAAAAAAACACTAACTGAATGGCTTAAAATACTTAACTATGACGAGACAGAGGCTCTGATATACTAAGTTGGTATTAGTTAATTAACTTAAATTCTAATGTACTTACTAGTTTTTATAATACTATATTATGCTTTACAGTAACTATCGTATAAGAAGTTCCGATAAGTTCTTCATAATTCACTTGCACTCACACGATCTCACACACATTCATATACATAAACACACACACACACACACAAACACACACACACACACACACATACACACACACACACACACACATAAAATTAGAATAAATTGTACTACATATTAGCTTAAGTTTCATTTTTGTACGTTAAATAAATATAAATATACAACTTGTTGCTACGGAGGAGCGGGGCTTCCTGATACAGGTATAATATACTTAATAGGGAGTCCCAACCTGTTACCTGTTATGTAACATTTATTAATGTAATAAATAATTTTTCAATTTTCAATTTTTTTCAATTTTCAATATTGATATGATGCTTAGAGCCTTAGAGCATTTAATAACTGACATGGCTATTTGTACATTACGTACATTGGATGTGCCTGTCCCCCGCAAAAATCACTGTTTTGTACAGAAAATGACAGCTATGGCGTCTCCAGTTACTAAATACTCAAAGATATATAAGAAGATGTGGTATTGTGGTGTGACATGGTACCTTAATGCTGAGGCTGGAGACGTGCTGTATGAGCAGCTCGGCCTGCTCGTCGTGCAGCTGGCCGCGCGCCTCGCACCGCGCCACCACGGCGCCCACTCCCCACTCCAGCACTTGGTCACTCATCAGGCTGTAACATTCATTACATTGTTGTATTCTCCGTAGCAGTAGCAATAGCCTCCCGAGGACGTTGTCCGAACGATTGGACTGCCGCCTCACAAAATACTGGGTAGAGGTGGTGACAGGCAGGTCTAAGTAACCCATCTTGCCCCGTGTTCCTCTCTGCACGCAGTAATGTTAAGGTAGTCTATAGTTATAAGTGTTTTATGTAAGTACTAACATAGTATGTAAGTTATTCTGATTAACTAACAAAAATATGGATCAAATGGCCTGAAATAAACAATTTTTGTTAATTAAACATACAGAAAACGTTTGAAATAGGTAGTTGAATAGGGAAACACAACAATCGAAAGTTTGGTTTCTGCCTCTATCACTCTTGCATATTCGATCGATAGGAAGGCGGATAACGAAATTTCGCGTTTCGTGGCAGGCCACCTGTAAACAAACCGCCTTGATGCATCAATGTCATAGTAAAAACTTGTCAAAAAAACTATTAGAAGTATTTGAACAAATTAAATTATTTTTCAGAAAATATTACATTTTTTTTATTATTTAGGCACCTGCCGCGATAGCAGAGGACGCTGGTTCGATTCCAGCCTGGGGCACTGGAGGCCTTGGTCACTTTTCCTTAGTATATGACATTTATTTCAGTTTGTAAAAAACTGTTTAAAGCGTAGTATGTATAAGTTACTCTATGGTTTACTAAACAAATTAGTGCGGCGGAACATTGCAGTAATAATCCCTATTGTCGAAGTACTGAAGATACATCAATAGGATGGTCGATACGGAACGAGCCGCCTCGCGAGGCAAGGTCTATCAGGTGCCTCGTCTGAAGCACTGCAACTACGCATGTGTTGACTTCGAGCGAGGCACGTCTATACAGATCGGGCTGCTTCTCACGGCTATTTCGTCTTGAGGTGGCCCGTTGTGGACCGCATAATCTCGAAAATAATAAATATTGTCAACGCCTCATACGTCGCAATATTACGATGGTACAGTCGACGTCAAATGTTTACATTTTTCGCCTTATTAAAAAACCGGGCAAGTGCGAGTCGGACTCGCGCACGAAGGGTTCCGTAACATAATTAAAAAAAAAACAAAAAAAAAGGAAAAAAAGAAACGGTCACCCATCCAAGTACTGACCACTCCCGACGTTGCTTAACTTTGGTCAAAAATCACGTTTGTTGTATGGGAGCCCCATTTAAATCTTTATTTTATTCTGTTTTTAGTATTTGTTGTTATAGCGGCAACAGAAATACATCATCTGTGAAAATTTCAACTGTCTAGCTATCACGGTTCGTGAGATACAGCCTGGTGACAGACGGACGGACGGACGGACAGCGAAGTCTTAGTAATAGGGTCCCGTTTTACCCTTTGGGTACGGAACCCTAAAAAGGAGTAAGGTGCAAAAGCGTAAACATATTTTTGACGTCGACTTCACAACGAAAACCAAGATCCTCTTTAGGCAAGTGTGAAGTCGACGTCAAAAATATGTGCATATGTATATTGTGTAAGAGTGAAGGTCTCCATTGTAGCTTGGGCAAAATGTTTTCTTATATCCAGCTGTCTATCTGTCCGGGTGTTCTTCTCTCTGTGACCAGGTTCGATAATTATATTGGACTTATTTTATCGATTCAGTTTTAGTCACAGACAAAACATCCTCTAGACTGAGCATAGTCGCGCTACCCCCTCTGCCACGCATACGGTAATTTTACTCCATGTTCGAAGTGTCTTTGTGTGACGTCCGTGTCTTTGAACGGACCAATCACGGCACAGGATTTCGCTCACCTCGTCCCGCGCACCCCCGCATTTTTGGCATCATCGGTTGCATGCAATAATTGCTCTAAACTCGGTCTAGAGGATTCCTAGTCTATGGTTTTAGGTTTCAGAAATTTTTAAAAATGGCAGCGCCATGACGGTTAAGGAAGTAAATTTCACAGAGCCTTCCCGTCTCACCTGGACGCGGTTTCCTTGGATTCCCTGATGCACTTGGCCAGGGTCTTCACCTCCATGAACCGGTCGGTGTTCACCAGGTACTTGGCTACGTGCGTGTAGATGTTCATGGAGTCCAGCTTGTGCTCTGTTATTACCCTGTTAACAAAATATGGAACGTTCAGACAAATTAAAGCGACTGACGAATGCTACTAAATATGCTAGTAAATTACAACAACTTCCTACAAGGATCGTGCAGCCAAAAGAGCTTATCTGGGGCGACCAACTGGGAGACGTCCAGTCGGAAGGCCTAGGTACCGATGAATCTATGAGGTCCAGAAAGACCTGTGTGGCATGCAAGCGGCTGAATGGCGTCAGATCGCACAGGAAAGGAACGAATGGCGCAATCTAGTGTCGGAGGCCAAGATCCACTTCGGGTCGCTGAGCCAGCGAAGTAAGTAACTTCCTACAAAATCGAAGTTTGACAGCGGTTCAGGATCGAATCATGCTGTCCCTTTCTAATACATGGCACTATCCCTTTTGGCTATTTAGGGTTGCCAAATTAAAGACATTATCATTATCTGTGGTCGTGCACGCAAAGGGACGTCAAGTTGTGTCAACCCTAATAATTGCTCGGAGCAATGCTGAGCCGAGCGGAGCCGAGTTTGGCCGGAGTCAGGAGTTTCGTACCCCTGGTATAACCATTTAATTTTAAACTTACTTGAAAGCTAAGTCGAATCCATCCTTCACAGATTGCCCCGTAGCTAATATTAGAGCCACTATCCGTATCTTATCCGTATTCGATCCGAACAACGTAAGTGGTCTAAACTCCTTAGCATCCGGGTCCCTCCGACTCTGCACTGGTATAACCTCATCTATGACGTTTAAAGGTAGTCGCCCGGCCGCTTCGTTCGCCGCTAAGTATTTGGCGACCTCCATTTGCCGAGATATTGTGGTCATGAGGTTGTCTATCGTCACTTTGTCTAGGTGGAAGTGGATGGATTTTGGGTCGTTGGTTCCTGGAAAAGAGAATTTGCACATGAAATTTTAGTACATCTGTCTTTAGTCTTTATTAACATGGAGACGAATTATAATACAAGCAATGTGCATTAACCAGCACATTGCTCATGAAACGGGAGGTAAATGGAATATTTCACGAGAAATGGTAAATATTGTGGATATCGCTGAAAGAGGTTGGAAGCAAGGTAGGTGAACTTAGGCTTTTGGTACCTTATTGGTTAGAATATATGAATTTTGAATCCATTGTTTTATACAATAGGTTTAAATTCATTCGGACTGATCACTGCTTAGATATACGAAGGGTTAATTAAGCCTGGGTCTCCGTTTCAAGTTCTATAGAAAGCAGCGTACGACTTCAATTAGACCTGGGACCTTTAAGGCCCAAAGAATATGGAACTTCCTAGATTCAACGGGCATTAGTAATGAACTTTTAAGAGCCGCCACAATAGATCACTGCTTGGTCAACGTGGCACTCGTAAAGGCCCACAAAATACAATATACGTTCCATCTTGCGGCCACTACCATCATCATCATCATTATACTTACACAGTCTAATAAAACATGCACTGAGAGAAAAGTACAACAAAAACACACTTAGAATTACAAAAATAAACTTAATCCGGGGACAAGGAGAGTTAACTAATAGGAACAAATTGACTTTTGCAATTTCTATTAGTTCTTGCAATTTCTATTATCTGTTTGTTGAAATTATATTTGGGATTACTGAGCTGTTTGTAGAAATAAATAAACTTTACAGAAATAGTGAAACGTCCATAATTATTACTAAAACTTCGTTTTTTCCCCCAGTACAGAACTGTTTTTTAATTCCTGGTGATGATTTTTCTCTCAGTGTGGTTTTCTCTTCCCAGAGTGACACAAGCCTACGTCATAATAACATTGCCACTTTATATAGCGCTATCGCATATTATCATATAGCGCTGTCGCATGATGACGTAGGCTTGTGTCAGTCTCGTGACCACGAAAAGACGGGAAGAGAAAGAGTACCAGGCGGAGTATATTATTATACCATGTTATACTTACTGGTAGCGGGCACGCATTGCGAGAGATGGTGGTGCGCGGCCGCTAAGGTCCCACTCCGGCTGTGTAATGTCGTGAAAGGCGTGCTGCGTACAGGGCGCGCGTACAGCAACGCGCAGGTGGCGGAGGCGCGCGCGTGCTGGCCGGACCCGCACTGAAGCGCGTAGAGCGCTTCTAGGCGCTTCGTGGCTTCCAGGGTGCGGCAGATGTGCATTATGTATTCCTAGGAATATGTGTTGAAATGTTATTATTTGGATAGCCGCTAGTTAATTTGATGATATAGAAAAATATTAACACGTAGGTATTTAAGACATTGTCATGAAGCGCGTCAAGTAAAAAAAAAACAGTTTTTTTTAAAGAGTTGTACTTATGGAGAAATTTCCCCATTTTATTCTCGATTTCGCTATACCGATTTAGGTACCTAATACCAGTGGTTCTTAACCTTTTCAGTCCGGTCACCCCTATGACTATGACTAACTAGGGCACCTGATTTTACCCCTCCTCCCAATGGTAATAAAACATAAAACGTGTACGTTTGTTGTATTGTTATATTAGGTCAACTTATTACCCCAGTAAAATACCAGTTTTACCCCCACGGGGGTAATTACCCCCAGGTTAGAAACCACTGACCTAAACCTATATGTATAAACGTAACTTCTCCTCATTCTTTAAAGCCGATCAAATTAAGTAATAAATCTAGGCTATTGACTTGACAGATCAACGCAGACTCAAAATTGAAAATACCTCTAGAGGATCGATAAATTAAAAAATCAGCTAAGTAGGTACGAGTCGGACTCGCGCACGAAGGGTTCCGTACCATTACGGTAAAAACGAAAAAAAAAACACGTTTGATGTATGGGAGCCCCACTTAAATATTTATTCTATTCTGTTTTTAGTATTTGTTGTTATAGCGGCAGCAAGCAGCTATCACGGTTCATGAGATACAACCTGGTGACAGTCAGACGGACAGTGGCGTCTTAGTAATAAGGTCCCGATTTTACCCTTTGGGTGTAAGACTTCATAGCCTCCTAAGTCCCTGCGTACAATTTTTTATACATATTCCAAAATCTATTTTGACATTTTATTGTGTAACCATAGTCTAATAAAACATGGTCTTCTCTTCCCAGAGTGACACAAGCCTACGTCACAATAACATGGCCGCTATATATAGCGCTATCGCATATAATCATATAGCGCTGTCGCATGATGACGTAGGCTTGTGTCAGTCAGGTGACCTAGAAAAGACGGGAAGAGAGTACCAGGCGGAGTATATTATTATACCATGTGTAAGGGTTCCAATTTCAAAAACAAAACAATTGCTTCTTGGTCTCTGGAGATTAAAATAAAAATTAAACTCACCGACCACAAATCCAGCGTGCTATCAACATCGCTCATAGCTTTCAGCAGGTCATTGACCTTATCCTTCTTCAAACACTCCATATACACCGCCTCCGTAAACGTCTCCTTATCCACCAAGTTATCATAGCAATACGTCAGTACCTCCGCCATATTCTTATACTTCATATAGAACGCTATGTTGGCTACGTGGGATCCGTAGTTGGTTAAGTAGTAGACACATTCTTTGTAAAAGAACGGGTCTAGTTTTTTGACTAGATGGTCTACTTTAGGCTCGTGATTGTTGTTTCTTCTAAGTAAACCTAAAATAAAATAAATATAGATGGTCAAGCAAATCTTGTCAGTAGAAAAAGGCGAGAAATTCTAATTTTCTATGAGACGATATCCCTTCGCGCTTTATTTTTCAAATTTGCCGCCTTTTTCTACTGACAAGATCTGCTTGATATTAGGGGACATCTTACACAGTCTATACAGATCAACCTAGCCGAAAACTAAGCAAAGCAAATCTTAGTGTTAAATTTGATCTGTATAATAAGCCAATGTTATTATGGAATAATATTAACATCAATAAATTGCTCTGATAATTAGATTAAGATTAATTACGATTCATAAGAGCTTGTTTCTAGGCCTACATGAATAAAGTATATTTTGAATTTGAAAAGAATTGAATTTGAAAGCTTGTACCTTGAGCGAGACTTTTCTTAGGCTGGACGGTGGCAGTTTGGAAGTCGCTATAGTCGCCCTGTTTGATTTTCTTCACGCTTGCTAGTGTGTGCATTATGTTGAGGGCTGGCTCGGTGACTTGGATACGCTTTTTGCTTGCGTTATGCGATGTTAGTTTTTCGTTTGTAGACTGAAAGAGAAAATGAAACATCATTAATAAACATAGAGCGCGCTGGTGGCGGTACGAGCGTGCGACTATCAATCCGGATGAGTTTTTCGGAACTATTTATACAGGGTGTTTGGTACATCGTTCGCCAAATTAAAATGGCAGATAGGTTGAGTCATTTGCTATCTTCTCAGGCCTAGAAATTTTTTATTTGACGCAAAAAATAATTTCACTTCTATGCCAGTTTTTTATTAATTCCAAAATTTTACTTGAATAGTAGTAAAAAAAAAACCATGGCCAATTTTGTTTTTCTAGGCATGAGAAGAAAGCAAAATATGACTCAACCTATCTGCCGTTTTAATTTGGCAAAAGATGTACCAAACACCCTGTATATTTAGTATTTAACCTTTTGAACGCCACAGACGGCAATTGACGTCAACGCAAAATCGTGACCACGACGCCAAAGACGGCATTTGACGTCGATCGTTTTTTGATGAAAATCTACTGAAAAACACCCCACATTTAGGTTGGCATTATTTATTCACAAAACTAAATTTTACCCCCGCGGCGTCAGTGGCACGGCAGATGGCCGTTTAACGTTCAAAGGGTTAAATAAAAGTAAACAAACAATTTATAAATTTTCGGGTAGTTATAACATTTATTGGCTAACCGACCAAATACATAACCGCCTGGATCAGTCACTGCACGACCTGACTTTAACCAGGGGTGCGAAACTCCTGACTTCGGTCAAACTCGGCTCCGCTCGGCTCAGCATTGCTCCGAGCAATTATTAGGGTTGGCACCACTTGACTTCCTTTTGCGTGCACGACCACAGGTAAGATAATCACTTGATATTTGACAACCCTAAATAGCCGAAAGGGATAGTACCATATATTAGAAAGGTACAGCATGATGTCAAACCTCGTTTTTGTAGGAAGTTTCCTTTCTGTACGGTAGTACTATTAATTATTCTGTGCTTTAACTTACATTATTTTTAGTATTATGAAGAGGTTACTACATTGATTTCATCTACCCTCAACTGGCTTAAGGAGACATTTGATGGTAGATTTAGTTTACTTTTTTTTATTTAACTATCTAAAGATACAGAGCATAGTCTAATAAAACATGGTCTTCTCTTCCCAGAGTGAGACAAGCCTACGTCACAATAACATGGCCGCTATATATAGCGCTATCGCATATTATCATATAGCGCTGTCGCATGATGACGTAGGCTTGTGTCAGTCACGTGACCACGAAAAGACGGGAAGAGAGTACCAGGCGGACTATATTATTATACCATGAGGCACTGGTCCCACCGCGAGCTAGTAAGCTATGAGCTATCGGCTATAAACACGCTATAAACAAGAGCTCACCGCTGGGCGAGTAACTATAAATATCGCCGTGTCTCTTTTATTTACACGGGAGTGCTTATCTTTTGTTCGTGTTTATAGCCGATAGCGATAGCTCATAGCTTACTAGCTCGCGGTGGGACCAGTGCCTGATACAGAGTATAAAGCCACAAACTGTTTCTCCATACCTTCATAGTCTTCGCCTTGTTCAGGATGTGCTGATTGACGGGGTAGTTCATGTCCTCGAGCATGCTGATGATCTCGTTGAGGAGGGGTTTATTTAACTATCTAACAGTGGCGACGCGTCAAACATATCATTAGGCAAGCCGGGACTAATTTGACTTACATATTTCCTTTACAACTCTGCTCAAACGTCCAAAAACAGGCAAGTCGGTAGGAAACGGCTTAAATGGACGCGCCGCCACTGCTATCTAAAGATACAGAGTATAAAGCCACAAACTGTTTCTCCGTACCTTCATAGTCTCCGCCTTGTTCAGGATGTGCTGGTTGACGGGGTAGTTCATGTCCTCAAGCATGCTGATGATCTCGTTGAGGAGGGGTGGGTTGGCTCGAGGCCGGCCTTCCGACTGGGTGCTTGATACTGAGCTGGTACGTTCCGACTGTCTTAAACCTGGACAGAAACAAGTAAGTATTTACTTAAAACGTTTGAAAATACTTCCTCTTTTTGGGTATTGGTTAAAAATGTAGCATGTGTCTCTATATATCAATTTCAAATAAACATCAAATTCATCAAAATCAGCGGGTCCACACAGAACTAACCGCTTCGCGAGGAAATTGTCGCGCGAAGCAGCTCGGTCGGTGGAGACGTGCCCCGGCCGCCTAAATTTTGAGGACGCAGTTTTAACGCTAGGGCAAAAAATTAAAGCATACACAGTGTAGGTACCTTAAGACACGCCTTGCTAAAACGCTGGTTTTTATACACCGATCGGAAGACGCGCGGTGTGCCAGTCCTGACAAGGACCTAACTAGTTAGGTGGCGCTTTTAGCTGCAAAGATAACTGACCCCCATACAAACAAATTTCCAGCAGCAGTGGGGGTTAGTTTTCACTGCAGCTTACTGTACTTGCAACGGTACGATGTAAAATACCTAGTGACACGCGCTTGAATATTTATAACCCCAAGTTTGCTCTAGCTAAGGAAAAAGTAACCTTATGTTTCTAAACAGAGCGCTTGTTTCTAAACATCCGTTACCTTGTAACCTCCTATTCAAAAACTGCTCCGAAGCCTCCGTCCCGTATTCGCAGTCCTCGGCCACCTCCATACACACGTTCACAGTATTCTTGAAGCAGTGCGCGAACTTCTCCCGCGCCTACTTGAAGCACCCCGCCTTGAGGCACGCCTTGCCCCAAGCGGCTAACACGCTTGTTAACTTGCGTAGTTAACAGCGCCATCTATTTCACCTCTTACGTACTTTATCGAGCCTAGAATCCCTAGATGGCTTAATGATGTACATAAAGGTACCTACTTAGTTCCCTATACAGTGCATAGGTGAGGCTGTAATTCGTTTAATTATATTAGGCTAGTGAATTGTAATGTACTCATGACACTTTTCCAACATACACCGAAAGAAGCACACGCTGTTTTGTCTCCAACTCCCTCAAGATCCTCCGACCTACGCCCATATGCCAACAACGCTGTTGCGGGGGATCCCGGATTTTGTGGCTATGTCTAGAGCCAACTCCCATTTCTCGGCTTCTAGTAGGGAACGGACGACAAACTTCATTTACCTTGCAACCTCCTATTCAAGAACTGCTCCGAAGCCTCCCTCCCGTATTCGCAGTCCTCGGCCACCTCCATACACACGTTCACAGTATTCTTGAAGCAGTGCGCGAACTTCTCCCGCGCCTGCTTGAAGCACCCCGCCTTGAGACACGCCTTGCCCCAAGCGGCCAACACGCTGTTGCGCGGGATCCCGGATTTTGTGGCTATTTCTAGAGCCAGCTCCCATTTCTCGGCTTCTAGTAGGGAACGGACGATTTGACCTGAAAAACAATACTACTGTTAGTTTCTTGAATAAATATGAAGTTTTATTTAGTTGGTTTTAACCTGAATATGATAAAATAAAATCCTACCAATATTGTAACTGTAAAAGTTTGTATTTGGATATTTGAGCAAGGAGTTTTTAGAAACTTATGCACAAAATTTCATTTGATATTTTGCTATAAGCGCTTCCATTTGATATTTATGGATATTTGGGCAAAGATATTAACTAAACAATTGATACCTAATAGATAGTTAATAACCGGGTTTAAAATTTAAAAGTATTACTTTACTTTTAACCCGAGAGTCATTCCCTATGGTTGCACATATGGTGTAACTAGCCATTGACATTGTCATTGAGGCCGCACAGACATTTACTAGGGTGTTGTAGTTACTCCATTTGCATTTACTCCGCTGCATTTACTCCGCTGGTCGCCATTGAGGCACACTTACTAGGGTGTTGTAGGCGCGGCACGAGGTGGTGCGCCTGCTGCTGCACGAGCGTGGCCATGGCGTCGGCGTGTGCGAGGCAGCGCGCCGCGTGCGCCGCTCCCGTCTCCGCTATGCGTCCGCGTCCGCTCCCGCTGTCAAAATTGGTCAGTGTTATCTTCGCCATTTTACGCGATATTGTTGTCATTGTGGCTCGTCTCACATTTTGCCTTATTGAGAGAATGAGACGCACTGACATTGGACAAAGAAATCGAACAGGTGGTACCACCCTAAGCAACAAGCGCTGGCACTGAATGTGTCAACAGTAAAATGATATATGTACTGACGCGATCTCGTGTGGCGCCCTGGAGTAGAGCTCGGCGGCGGCGAGCAGGAGCGAGCGCCGCGCGCGCACCAGCAGCCGCGCGTCGCCGCCGCCTGAGAGGGCGCGAGCGATTTCATCGCTTCTGTCTAGGAGAAACCTGCGGAGAAAAAAATGATCACCATAATAACCAAATACCTTAAATATGGTTCAGTGTGGGTACTGGAACCCGCAAAACGCAGTGTACAATTTGCTGATCATTGAACCCGAACATTTCTCTGAGTAAAATTTGGATACCCCTTAGATATATATACCTGAACATTTTCGATTGTATTTTCATAAAGTATAAAAATAAACTTTTCCATGAGCATAAACCAGGGCTACAATGAAATATGTACATACACTACATCAGTGGCGGCGCGTCAAACATATCCATAGGCAAGCCGGGGCTAATATGGCTTACATATTTCCTTTACAACTCTGCTCAAACGTCCAACAGGCAAGCCGGTGGGAATCGGCTTTTATGGACGCGCCGCCACTACATACCTACAAGTACACTATGTAACGTCTTCTACAGTTATTAGACAGAAGACAACAGTGTCAGTGTGTCAACAGTGTGCTAGTCCTTCCCTAAATTGGATTTTATACATGTATGTACTTACTTCGGATATTCCAAGCTGATGGAGTGCATCTTCATAATACTCAAACACAGAGTAACATTCGGCGTAAACTCGAACCCAAACTCTGCCCGAACAGCCTCGTTTCTCCCAGAATTGTTCGAGAGACACCAGTCCATACAAGTGACGCCGCTGCCGGCAGAGTCAGAGTTACTGCTCAGCATCATGTTGTCTTGGTCCGAGGAGTGCTTCTTGTTGGTCGTTTGAGTGTAGCAATCGTTGCATACGCGGAATTTTACGCTGCTTGGATATGTTGGCACCTAGAATGGAAAAGTAATAATGTAAGTATTTGTAGTTGCCGCTTAACGTTCTATCCTTGGTTGGATGAATTCAAGGATTACATTTCTGGCAATGGACCCGGGTATGTCCTTAAACTACGTCCAAGACCACCGGTGGACGGGCAGCAGCGTCCCTCAAATTCGGTGTACTCGACTGCGATCGCCAACCCGCCTGCCAAGCGTGGCGATTATGGAATTCACCCCCCATAAGGGAGAGGCCCATGTTCAGCAGTGGACGTCTTATGGCTGAGATGATGATGATGATGATGATTTCTGGCAATTCAGATTATTTATTGGTATAACATATACAATGCTACACGTCATACATTTAGGCAGGTACATAATTTACATATTGGATAACATTGTTACAATAAAACCTTATAAATTCTATCACGCTTTTTGAGGCTTCGTAAGTTCGGTGTATTTTGCTTTCCGTCTTATAAAATGTATAAATTATATATTACAGGGTCCTTTGTTACATTTTGAATATAGTTTTAATTAAATTTGGAGATATATTTCCAGATAAAAAACAATTTATTAACAAACTGAACGTAGTAAAATATAAGTTGTAAAGCCACTAACCTGCATTCTATTCCTTGAGCAAACATGGCACACAAGCCTGCCACATCTTCTACAATGATGCCTCCGAATAATCATAGAGAATATAGACGTCTGGCAAACCATACACCGATCCGTCGAATAGTCCTCCGCCCATTGCTCTTTCGAGGGCACCTGCTCAGGCATCACAAATGGCCTCGACGCCGCTTCAATGTTGATAGAATCTATAGACTGCATGAGGGAATCTTCCGAAGGTTTTGGCGGAGCAACACAAGTGTTCTTAGGGTTCATGTCTAAAGCCTTCTCGGCGTAGAAACGGAGCAACGCGTCCACAGAGTTCCTTGAAATTACTATGCTATCTATCAATTTAATATTATAATATAAGTTGTCTCCGCTGGGGTCTTTCTTTAAATTGCTTGAGATCTTGTTAATAATTACTGAAAGTACATCCAGTTTGGCATTCATGAGAAATTGCTCAAGCATCAACAGAGGTTTCTCAATCAACTCCCAGAACATTTGACGTAAATTCACATCTATTTCCAGCATGATCTGCAACCCGATCTTGATGTTTTCAAATGACTTCCAATCAGAAGAATTCTCAGAGACAAAGTCTACACAAACTTGGAGTATTTCGACGTTTCTGACTTTGGACATTTCCTCTTGAATGAGATCCATCGCCTGACTAGTTGGCAAGCTTGACAAAAGTTCACCAACTAAAGAAGGAGTGGCTTGGTTCGTGTATTCAAACAGTTGTCGTAAGAGATTCATAGTGATCAAGTGTTTCATGTGCTCCGAGACCTCGTGGGCCTCAGCCCAGTCCAGGCAAAGTTGGAACTGCTGACTGTCCATTAGGACTTCGATAACATTCTCGGGGTTGTTCATCGAATGCTCGTAAACGTCGTACCAATGGCTGGAGCCCATTATTGATGCGATCTGAAACCAAAAGATTAACGTCACAAACCAAAAACCTATCTTTCAAGGTTCGCATTCAAAGGTATATCTAATGTAAAAGAATGCCTTCTAACTTTGCCTTGAACATTCATATACCTTTGTTATTAAAAGCCGAAAAATTCGAGATAATGTTTACCTGATTATACAATGGTATTTTAACCATCCAATTAGAGCATTTCTCATGTAAATCTTCGTCTAATACCTCCCGATCGAGTAGGAACCTCAAATAATCGAGCACCTCCAGAGCCCCTTCAGCGGGCCAACTGTTCAGATTGTTTAGAATGAGATTCACTTTCAACTCGGAGCACTTCAGGTACTGGCAGTATTTCCAATTGTTTTCTATCTTCGGGTGAATTGCCAGTTTGAACAGTATTAAATCTCTCAGATTCATCAGGTTAGCACTGCACAGTACTTGTCTTTCAGAGAGTGCGTCAATTATATTCAGGCATTTGAGTAACTTCCCAGCTTCGATCAGCTGAGGCAAAAACAGGAACAACTTGTCGAGATCAATAGTGGTGTGGAGAGACGCTAAATACTTGTTACCTCCAAAGAGGACCTTGGTGTAGTTAAATCTTTCCAAGTCCATATAGTTGTTAAGGTATCTCGTTCGCGCGTCCATGCTCTGCTGAAAGCTGTTGTCGTTCGGCGATGTGTGGATCTTTTTGATCAAATGCGCTAACACCCAATTGTGTAAGACGATGTATGTGAGACATTGAGGCGTCGGCGCGCGCGGTAGAGGTGCCATGTTCGTATCAGGCTCCAAAAACAAATTTTCCTCCGTATTTTTAAACTCATATACAGCTTGAAGCAGATTATTAAAGTTCATCTCGCTAGCTTCCATGTGGGGTGCAAGTATAATCGACGGGCAAAAATTCAGTATCAATTTTGGTATCAGATTCACGTTTAGCTTCTTGCAAATAGGCTCCAAGTACGTCACTGGAATTTCTTTGGTATTGATCATGCTGCCAAATATGTCGTGCAGTTGTTTATCTAATACTGTGAAGTAGGAGGATTCTGTGGCGGTTGTTGCGTTCTCTTCCAGTTCCAGCTGAGATACTGTTTTGCAATACATGTAGCACATCCTTAGGTAGTGCGTCCTCGTCTTCTTATTTCCGTGTCGAGATACTTCTCCAATATTACACAGGTCTTTGTCAGACGCGGCTACGATGTTCATGTAAATCTGATGGTATTTCTGCAGCAGATTCGGATCGATATTAGCCTTGTGAGGTTTGACGATGTCTGCTAAATCCTCGCAGCATTGACGCAGTTCTTTGGACAGCTGGTTCATTTTGCAGAACTCTTTATGTTTGATCGGTATTCGGCAGTCGGCGATGAGGCCGCACACGTTGTCAATGAAATCGAAGGACTTTTCCGTATTGCCAAAGATCTCGAAGGTAACGCTGGCTATATCTTCGATGAATCTGATGTAGTTGATTTTTTTAACGGCAGCCACGTCCGTGGACGAGCGTACTTCGGCCAGTTTCCGTTCGACAACATTGATTAATCCATACGTTATTTCTCTATTAAGACCGCTGCTTAACAGAATGTCTACAGCATTGATAAAAGAGGCGTTCTGATGGCTATACAGCTGTAGGTGAGGATGGCAGGCGGCTAGTTGAATCACATCAAAAGAAAAGTTAGGAGGCCTGTTGGAAGCCAAAAACCCTTCAACCAAGCCCATAACTTCTGTGGATACAACAGAAAGGGCGGAAAGTTCTTTGGTAGCGTACGGAGTGTCGCCTTTGTAGTAAATAATGTTTTTGATCTTCGCTACCAGGTGGCGCAGCTGCTCGGTGAACGAGACCTCTGTTGCGATCTCGGCATCGGCTAGATCGAACATCTGAAAATAAAATTAAACTTTTTAATAAACAGCTTGCTGTCTTTGCGGGGATAGTGGGCATCTGGTAATGCTACATTTTTTATTGAATTGTTAAAACGAAGTCCAAAGAGAATTGGCGATCGTTCACATATTCAAGTGGGTCATTTTATTATTTATATCTATTATCTAAAGATAAGTTTTATATTTTAAGGTTTAAAGGCCTTATCTAATTTTTAAGGGGTTAATATTTTTTAATTTCTCTTGAAATTCAATTTTTCATTAAAAAAGCGAACGAATAAGCGTGATCAAAAATCTTTTACGACTGATTCAAAAAGTTTCAACCACAATTAAAAAATCATTTGACTTTATTGACATATCTGTCATGTTAATGTTATTGATATGATAGTGGCAAAAATGATCAAAATAAACATTGATATCTTGTTACTAAATGCTAATTTACATACTAATAATTACAGTGATAACGCAAACATACAGTTTGAGTACATACCACAGTCATAATAAGATCGTTAGGCGCAAGGCGGACTATAAAGTAAATATTTCAATGGTAGACGATGATATCGAAATGGACATTCATTTAAGCAATAGAGCCAGCAAATTAAGCAAGTAGGTAAATGTGGTTATAGTACCTATAATAATTGGTCTTCATAGGTCACTTTGGGGTCAATGAATTTTAGTTCAAGATGGGACTAAGGAACAATACAAATTGTGGGATTTATGGTCAAGGGCCTAATGACAATGGAATGCAATAATTGTTTGTTACGCCCCCGTGAATTACTTTAGCATTGAATGTTGAGCCCGAAATTGAAAGATAGGGTCATTACGTATGTTCACCGTCCAGTGCCTGGGCTATAACCGCGAAAATCGAAGTTCACAAATTTCTGGCATTTCTCTTTGTCACTCTTATTACGCCTTCATTGGAGTGAAAGAGAAAAATCCCCGCAATTTGCGAATATCAGCTTTCGCGGTAGCCCCTCTGTTTCCTTCCACTTGGCGTAGTTCACTAATCTTGCGTAGATGGTGTAGGTGTAGATACCCCCTTGGATAATTAAACAATAAAATTTAGGGCAATAGTTTCAATCGTTGCTGGGGCCACAGTAGATGTTAACTGGTATCTTAAATTTATTTTTCGTTATTTGCAGATATTATAAGAAAAATTCTCATAAAACATTTCGGAACACACGCGTTGATGGCAAATATAATACAGTATTGAATCCTAAGGTAATCAGAAATACTGTGTCTATATAAATAGCTTTGTGTACTTTGTATCATATCATACGGCTGATTTATAACATATACATATACACGGTGTAACATGAGCAAACCGAATAATTTTAACA
The DNA here is from genome assembly GCF_963556715.1 of Cydia fagiglandana. Taxonomy (NCBI): domain Eukaryota; kingdom Metazoa; phylum Arthropoda; class Insecta; order Lepidoptera; family Tortricidae; genus Cydia; species Cydia fagiglandana. Next base: position 13,787,734 of record NC_085949.1, on the reverse strand, counting down.
GCGTATTCCTGATCATATTTAGAGACAAAAATGTCCTATAAACTTTTTTGAAATTCGCCTAGTTTCAGAGATATTATTAATTAAAAAAAAACAAGTTTTTATTGTTACATAGTGTAAAAGGCCTTTTTGATGGTGATGTTGCTGCTATGGGACGTAATCTAAATATCCTTATTGATAGATGTCAAAAAGTGACAAGTAACGCTTAGCAAAAAGTAGGTTCTACGAAAAAAAAATGTAAAAATCAATTTTAAGTGACAAATTTACCAATAACATTTATTTTTTATGTACAAATACATTCAAAAAATATTAAAAACCAAAACAAAAAAAATTTTTTTTTGGCGAAATTGAATTGAACTCATATTACATTTTTACTTCTTTTAACCTCAGAAATGCGTGGTTAAAATTATTCGGTTTCCTCATGTTACACCGTGTATATGATTTATGAATGACCAAAATACCTGTTTTTCAGCTAATTAAACTGACACAAGACCATAATCATGATATTGTAAGCACGAAAATGTATCAAAATAATTCTTCAATAAGCAGCAATTATGCAAATAGTGAAGAGAAATCGAAAACACATCACATCGTTAAAATAGGTGAATTATACTGAAAATTATAGTATTTAAAAGTCGATTAAAGTAAGGGGTACGGCAGCTGTTCCACCGGCGACCGTGAGCAAAAAGCGTTTTTCTCTGCAGGCAATTGTTACATCTACAAGTAAACTGGTCGCTTTTTCGCCACCGGCCAGACAGTTTCATAAATTTGCTGAGAGATAATATATTTGACCTATTTTATGTGATAGATGCCAACAAAACGGAATCAGAAGATCGAACAAATCTAACTCGGACAGCACGTGGTATCTCGGCAAACCGGGTGTGGAGTATAGTGCAAATATGGCTGATAATCTACATTATTCTAGCCATCCCTCTATGGTGTACTATAGGTAAGATAATTTATTATTTGTATGCTGGCTTGTGACCGTTAAAAATATTGCTTGTTCAAAATTAATCTTCCAGGTAGAAAAACCTAATTTTCTAAATTTGCGCCGAAATTTACTGGCAAATTTGTACCTATAAATGTTGTATTATTTTCATTGGGCTATATATCTGAGTCGAATAGTGTAATTATCTGATAAATTCGACTTAATAACCAGTTGCTTCTTTATTGAAGAGCCCTATACTTTAGTCTCTTAAAACTTCTATACTTCGCCGTGCTTTGAAACTCAGTGCGTTTATTAGCCAATTAGACTCCTGAGTGTTAGAATGAATCCTCTGCCGAATTTTATGTCAAACTATGTAGGTCGAAAGTATTAATTTATGACCCATTTCGTACCTGGTCATAGTGACAATCAATATGAAAGTCGCTTCTTCTTCAGTCGGTCCCTCAATACTGAGGATCGTGACATCATATCCTTCTGTTGAAGACCAGGTACCTCCATAGGGTTCTGTTTCCCGCCATGCGATGAAAGTCGCTAGAGAACTCTATTGTCACTGTGACAAGGTACAAAATGGGTCATAAATTAAAACTTTCGACTGTACCACGCGTGGCTCGCTCCGTGATTTCATCGCTTTGCTACAGGTAGCTTAAAGTACGTCCGCCGCTAATAAGCCGTGCGTAACGCTGTCGCCACCTAGCGGCCAAATCTATCCCGGCCGTAACATACGTTTTGTTAGAGAGTAAGTCTTCTGTGCCTAGTACTATTATTTATTCTGTGACTGTACTCTCTAATTCAGGTCGTTGTTGCTGCTGTCTCGTGTGCAAGTGCTTCAAGGCCCAAGAAACAATAAGGGAAGCAAAATTATACGCAATGTGGAACCCTCCCGGAATGCTCAGGAAAAGTACAGGTGACGTCATATACACTCCTTCGGAGAAAGAGAAGGAGGCTTATGAGGAACTCGAGCATTTAATAAGGACTTTGTGAGAGAAGGATTATAAAACGACAGTGCTGTTACTGATTTCTCGACGCGTTGGTAAACAAAAACATCAATTTTAAGGTTCCGTACCCGAAGGGTAAAAACGGGACCCTATTACTAAGTCTCCTCTGACCAGACGGTCGGCCGGACGGGGATAAGACCTGCCTGCAGACAGACAGACGTCTCACGAACCGTGATAGCTAGACAGTTCAAATTTTCACAGATGATGTATTTCTGTTGCCGCTATAACAACAAATACTATAAACAGAATAAAATAAAATATTTAAGTGAGGCTCCTATACAACAAACGTGATTTTTTTTCGCCGTTTTTTGCGTAAAAAATAAAGTAATGGTACGGAACGTGCGCCAGTCCGATAGGCACTTGGCTGGTTTTTTTTAAGACGGAAACCCACAAAGGAAAAGAGACACGGAAAGAAGGGCAGAAGAACATTGAGGACGCAATTAAGATACCGTAACATGTGCAGGGCCGTACAGCGCCATCTAGTCAAGGGGCAAATTGGCGTGTTTTACAATATATTGGCCTACTTTACGCGTCTTACCCCCTTATTCATGAACGTTTACTAAAGTTAACAAGCCGATAATAATCGTTTGTCCCTTTCCATCATACCAATACGTCGGATGGGGACAAACGATTATTATCGGCTTGTCAACTTTAGTAAACGTTTATGAATAAGGGCGGTATTTGTCTAGGGTAGTAGGTGATGGGATGGTATGATGTTGATGTTTACATCGAAGTTTGTATTGACCCACATGAACTATATTTCTGAGTAAGGAAGGAACTATTCATTTTGATAGTTTTGTTTAATGTAAAAGTTAATAACACAATAATGATCATAGTACCTATTTTATTACGCTTTATCAATAATAAGGAGATTTTTGTTCAATAAAAAGTTTTTACATACCTCTATGATTTGATTGGCTTTAGAGAAATCATTGTGGTAGAGTGCCAATGCCACCAAGCTGTTCGGTTTCGCCAACATTACCGAGATGAAGTCGATGTTTCCTTTTGTGGAACTGGTAACTGTAATACGTAATTTTATTATTACACCATGTAGACATAATTTAGATAGACAAGTAATCAGGTAACCATGTAACCCATGCAATAATTTTGATAGTCCGTCTGCAGGGTTTACGCTCTGCCAGGCGTGGCTCACTCCGCGATTTCGTCGCTTTGCTACAGGTAGCTAAAAGTACATCCGTTCGACCCCAATTTTGGGGTTTGCCATAAGCCGCGCGTGGCGTTGTCGCCACCTAGCGGCCACATCTGTGCTGATCGTGACAGACGCGTTTTGTTAGAGAGTGAGTCTTCTGTACCTAGTACTATTATTTATTCTGTGGCTCTGCGCGATAAGTGTTACGTCAAGTTTAGCGCGACCATACATTAGCACTGCCTATAGTCTGTATCTTTAGGTATTAAATAAAAGCCAACAAAATCTACCCTCAATTGGCTCTTTAAGCCAGTTGAAGGTAGATGAAAACATTACACGATCAAATAATGTAGGTTAAAGTCAGGTTGTTCAGTGACTGATCCAGCCGGTTTTATACCAACCAATAAATGTTATAACTACCCGAAAATGTACAATTTATTTGTTTGTTTTTATTTAAATACCTAAGATACAGAGCAGTCTAATAAAACATGGTCTTCTCTTTCCAGAGTGACACAAGCCTACGTCACAATAACATGGCCGCTATATATAGCGCTATCGCATATTATCATATAGCGCTGTCGCATGATGACTTAGGCTTGTGTCAGTCACGTGACCACGAAAAGACGGGAAGATAGTACCAGGCGGAGTACATTATTATACCATGATACAAAGTATAGTGGGTGAAAGCGCAGTGTAAAACACCCTATATGAAAATGAATTCCAGAAAATCTTACCATCATCAGTAGCTGATATAGTTGATGCTAACATCACCTGATCAGCATCAGGCTTAGGGTTCGTGTGTCGTCTCCGCACCCGCAGCTTTCTCCTAGAGCTCCTCAAGTCAAGCTCGTGATCCTCCTCCTCACTGCTGTCATCAACTTCAACATAATCCAGGCACAGTTTCAGTTGCAAGGGACCCGTGTCGGGCGGGAGAGTGGACACTAACTGCAGCTTCCAAAGAGAGTGGTTCACAACCTTCACAAGGCGTTTCAACCTCGACATAACCACGCCATCTGTGGTTTCTGCGTTCACATTGTCTTCCAAAGACTCTAAGCACAACTTCAATGTATTCAGAACAATCTGCATCGTCATGGCGTTGCACATGAAGCCAGCACTTGCGGTCTTGTTCCCTTTCGGATTTTTCACTTGTTTTTTTGAATAAAAGTATGAACAGTCTGAATGGGTGCCGCAGGGGAACTCTTGATAATGTTCGTGGCAAGAAAAGAACTCGTATCTTAGGAAGAGGCATGCGAAAATGTTCTCGATAACTTCGATGCATGCTTGCATGGGTTGTATGGATAAGACCACGCGTTTTACTTCGTCTAATGAAGTCGTGATTTCAACAGCATCCTCAGAGCTTTCAGCTGCATTTAGTATTGTATCTATTATTTTGGTGATAGCGCAATAGCTGTTATAAGTCACTATGTCCCAGTTTAGATTCTGATCACCTTTTGGTCTCCTGGTACTCCCTTGTAATGTCATTAATTCCGTTATAATATCATTGTTTGTATTCAAAAGTCTTGATACTTTATATCTGTCTACTTTTGGTAGCCTGCACACTTGGGAAATTAATGCTAGAGCACTTTGCGTCAGAGCCTGGCTAAATATTGACGTGGTCATGATTTTGCAATTGTTTTCTAAACAAAACTTAATTATAGTCAACTCTCTCTTTACTTCTGTGATGTAGAACTGTAGCTGTTCATCAGGAGTGGAATATGTGTCCAGGATTGAAAATATATTAGTTAATTGGTGAACTAGAGATGGTAAGTCATAAGTTTCTGGGCTGTTTGTCAAATCTATAAGAACCATTATGAGTATTTGCTTAGTAAAGTTGTTGATTTTGAATGTAACATTCTTCATATCGTGTAGTTGGTGCTTGTACACTTGAGCGGCTTTCAAAAGCCAGTGTGTCTTGTCTTGGTAACAGAGTTCTAGCATGTACTCTGGAGTCAATTTGAATTCCTTCTGCGGCTCATTCTGCTGTATAAACTCAGAAGTGACCTTTAAGAGTTCTGGTCTTTCTTGTGGTATTAACCCAATTAGAATCTGTTTCTTATACTGTCTGTATGTGTCATCAGATACCAGTTTGAGGACTTGTTGAGTAAATTGGGGTACAAATTGGTCTTCCCATTTCACCAAAGACATAAGTGTGATTGTTTTATCAATGCTATCTGTTGTTGACAGATCGTTTACTAGCACTTCAAGATATAGTGTCTGAATCTTGTTAGTGTTCAAGTTATTTAGCTTGAGATGGAACTGCAGGTACCTCAGGATGATGGAGGTGGTGACTGGGTTGCTGATGAGGTTTCGCTTCAAAAATGCTAAGGTTTCATTTGATATGTCTCTACATGGTTTGGATTCCTCTATGTCATAGAAGAACTGTAGTATTTCCTGAGGAACACAAGAATATATTTGTGATTATAATACAAAACAATTGGACATTATAATATAAACCCTTGCTCATCTTGGATTTAATAATATACAATTTTAAAATAACCCAAAATGCAACAGCCATTGCCTGGGTAAACATACCATTATAATAATCTTAACATATTTAAGTAGGTAGCTACTACAATATAACAGAGATGTAGTCTCTAATTCAACAACCAAGAAAAGGATGCATGAGGAGATAATTATTTTAGTAGTACATCAAGTCAGTCAGTCAGTTAATAGAAAATCAATGAAGTACAATAATATTAAATTATGGTAGCACAATAGATTAATCTAAGATCCATAATATTTTTATACAAGTATGAAACAAACTCATACTGTGTCCCACTGACACTGCTTTAATTTTGTATAAGAATTGAAGACCTACTTATTTAAAAATCAACAATTTGTAAAAATATATGTTTCCATTTCACATACAAATATTATAGTTGTAAAACACAAATAATAGTTTGTAATGATTTGACTCACCTCAAAGACCAAGGGCGACAGGTCGTCGAGGAGGCGTAACAGATATTTCAGTTCCCCCTCCTTCATTTTTTCAGGTCCCTCCATTCTACCAGTGCATTTAAAACTGTTTCTAACAGTATAAAATGCAACTTCTACTTCCCACTGGAAGTTTCCTTCATTATGATACTGCAAATAACATTGTACATGTATCGCCTTACAGTAAACAGATAAATTAATTATGTCATTTGTTGTTTATCATTTCACCCTCCTACAGGTCAAAAGTAATTCATTCACTGGCGGAATCGACTGTTCCTATGTAGATAGTAATAGTCGACGAGCCTACTACTATCTACTAAGAGAAATAAATGTTACAATCGAACAAATCTACGTAAACCCCAAAACAATATACGAACCAAAACAATGCTGTTACTGGACGAGAAGCATACTCGGGCTTTGAAGGCAAATTTGTCAGAAACCAGAAAATTATTATTTCTACAGATTATGAGTCGGCACTTGTGCAATATCACAAATTTACTGTTTATTTATTAATAAATTGTCTATTCAGCAAAACTCGACCGTAAATCTAAACCTGTCACTGTCACTTCACACACAAAGGTGATGTTCTAGACATGGTTTTATCTGCTCTTTCCTGATAAATGTTTTATTCCTATAAGATAAATACAACTTTAATTTATTCAAACAAGAAATACATGTAATATAAACAAAATAAAAACAATTATAAACTAAAATTAAAACTACATAAAGCTACAACTAAAATAAATAAGATAAATTAGTAAGTGAGAAATAACTTGAAATTCAAATTTAAGGCCAAGCGCGCACCACAATTTTAATTTTTGCGACACGATTTTAGAATCACGCTGTAATTTATCGCAGAAAATTGACTGCGCGCGCTGCTGCAAAAGTCGACGATTTGTTCATTCTCGACATGGATTTCGTACCAGTCGCTTGTCGTGAAACAATATGCAATCGCTGTATGACTTTGAGTATTTATACCACAAAGGTGATCTCCTTCTATTTCTATAATTAAACGGTCAACATCTAGCGTCTCATCTTGTGACTCCATTGGAGAAGCAGGTTATGTTGACGCTCGGAGAGCGAAATGCCCACTGAGGTCCGGGGTGCGATTTTATTATCGCAGTGCGCGCGGGGCCATACAACTCCGTATGCTGCAATTCACTTTGCGACAATCGCGTCGCGAGCAGTCGCGGAAAAATGTGACAAATCACAATTTTAAAATCGCTGCGATTTTTTTGTCGCATATGCGCGCACTGCCATATAAACACATACGTTACATTTCTGCGACTAAATTATCGCGCGACAAAAAGTCGTGGTGCGCGCTTGGCCTAAGCCCCCATTCGCAGGAGAGCTTTTTCAACGCGCGTTAAAAAAGCGTTTGAATGACACAAATGGATAACCATGTATGTATTCACACGACAGCGCGCGGTGGCGCTTTTTATCAAGCGTTGTTGGATTTTCGACTTTAGGCCTTGGTCGTTAAGTTGAATTTAGAGTGTGGACAGATTCAAGCGCTTTTTTAACGCGCGTTGAAAAAGCTGTCGTGTGAATGGGGGCTTAGTCATTGCTAAATTTCGAATAAACCTTTGAGCGGATCATCAGAGCGGCTACCGCGAAAACCGAAATTCGCAAATTGCGGGGATCTTTCTCTTTTACTCCAATGAAGGCGTAATTTTTCGGTATTGGCGGTAGCCCTACAGGGGATCAAATTGAAATCAACGCGTATAGTAATATCTGAAACTACCTGTGATATGACAACTGTCAAAGGCACGTCAAGAAGTCAAATGTTCACGCCTGCCTTTTTGGCGAAAAGTCGGAAAATTAAAAATTACAATGTGATGAATTGAAAACATTCATCTTTGGCTAAATTATCTTTTCTAACGTTATTTGAAAACAAAGCGGGCGTTCTTTGTTACGTCTTTCTTTTAGTTTCTGTTTCGTTCCTTTATAATGCGGTTAATAGCGCGATCTACTTTTTTGAGACAAATATCAACTCTGTACTGCAAAACAAGTAGCAACAGAAGGCGAGAATGCGATGTATTTGTAAGAGAGCAGAGGCCTATTCTCGGAAGAAGCTCCTTAAAGCTTCTGCCGCTGGGTTGTGCGTATTACTCGGACGAAAAGAAAAACTTGCTTCAGTTGGAAAAGAAAGCTGAGGCACTAAAAGATGTGTTCGAACAAAAGAAAGAACAGTTAAAGGACACAGAACACAGGATAAGACAGCGGGGGGAAGAGCTGGTGCGTGATATCAAACATCAGAAAGAGCTAACTGGGCAAAAGCTGCGGGAAAAGAGGGAGCATTTAGTGAAGGATATTCTTGAAACAAAAGCCAAAGTCAGAGAAAGGTTTGAGGAAGCTGTTGAGGTGAAATCTTAGTTTACAATCTTAACCTACCTGTATCTTAGTTTACAAAAAGATCTGTAATATTATTGATACACAATTTTAATATTAAAATTATCATTCTTCTCTTAAATTAACTTGTTTGACATACAATGTACATCTGGTCTCCCGCGATACAGGCCTAGCCTAGTGTGGGGACTCCTGGATTCTCTGAATGTCTAGTTAGTTATGCACAACTCTTACCAGAAACTCGTGTTGTTACCACTGTATTCTTTCTGTGCAATAAAATATTTTTTTTTTTTATTATTGTCTGTTACAGAAAGATAGAATGTTCACAATACCCAATTTCCTGTGTGTGACCAGGATGGCAATATCCCCGTACTTGGGGTATGTAATTGTACAAGACGATTATCACTTGGCTCTTGGTTTATTGACCTTTGCTGGAGTTACAGACCTGGTAAGGAGACAATTTTATTACAATAAGATGTTATTTCCATTCTATGAATAATAAATACTTAAATAAACACACACAGCTTAAAGATTATCCGAGTTCCCAGTACAAGCAATCCTAGGAAGCACTTTCTATCAAACCGCGTCGTACGCGAGGCGAATAAATTACCAGAAACAGTGATATGTGCTCCTTCAGTGAACAATTTTAAAAACAGACTTGACAAACACTTAAAACAACTAACAAAATGAACATTAATCGTTAAAAAAAACAAGTGCAGTGATATACACGCATCAGCTTTCAGCTGCTAGTGTATTAAACAATATAATATAATAAATAAGTAAAGTAATAAATACAAAATTCATTATAAATAAAACTCTATAGTTCATAGAGCCTTTGCCCTATCCTAAATATTTTGTCAAAAAGCTGTAAATTTTGTATTTTCAACATAAAAACAATATTTGCCTATTTTTAAATGCTGGTTATTTTAGATATAAGTTAAAATATTTCGACGAAAAAACTCAAACCTATATATTTTTATTACCATATTTCAGCTGGACGGTTGGATCGCCAGGACATGGGAGAGTCAGTCCTCCCGCATGGGCTCCTTCCTCGACCCGCTGGCAGACAAGATACTTGTGGCGACACTGTTTGTCACGCTCACCTGGCAGAACCTCATCCCGCTGTCTCTGACGGTGCTGATCGTGGCCCGGGATGTGGCGTTGGTTGTAGCCGCATTTGTTATCAGATATGTCAGCTTGCCACCCCCAGTAAGTTTATTTCTTTTTAGCTCAACATAATAATGTGTGACATAGGCTCATCAGGTAAATAGCTGCTCGCCTATAATTATATAATCAGCGAACTGATATACATGGAAGTATTCTGTCCGCTCAGTTATGACCCAACGTAAACTATTCGATTGTAGGCGGTGCTTACAAACTATTCGATTCGCAACTTCAGTTCGTCCGAGATGACAGTCAGTGACGGATGGCTAAATTGATTTATAAAAACAACGTTTTTTTGTAATTAAAAATGTCTTCATGTGTCGTGAAGTGGTGCAGAAGTTATTTTAGTTCATACCAAGGATAGTGGAATCACTTTTTACTTGTAGTAAACAGATAACTTCAGTAAAATTTGGAATAAACATGACGATTTGTTTTCAATACTACCGTGCTAAGCTAAAACGTAACAACTGCATACGACTTTCATAACAACATACGACTTTTTAAATTACGAGGATAATAGGGACGGTGTTATGCCAAATGAAGTAGACTATTTTATTAACTTGTGCTTGGTTTAGGTATTTTCTATATAATTATAAATGTAGTAGGTAATGAATTCTATCTTACAGATTTGTATTTTCCTTTTTTATTTCATGAGACGGAGCTGTAAAAAAACTACCTCATTCTTTCAAATTCATAATCAAATTTGATATTATCATTTTACATTACTTTCCATTCAGATTCCCACAAGATGCTATTCGCAGAGAACTATGGAAAAAAGCTGTCCAATTAGAGCGACATGAAATTAAGTGGATGCCTGGAAAGATATCTAGAATATGTTCTATTCATGAGATATAACTCGTGAGATAATCATACCCGGTCTCCTATATGTAGATACACTTCCACTGAATTAATTTAACAAATACACACATTATCTGAAAATGTTGATCATTTGAATCCACCCTCTACCGTCACATATATGTCGGTTCTCTCTCAAGCGATTTTTGACCCGATTCGTGTACCCATGTAAATTTTGCAGGCTGTATAGCCAGTCCGAATTCTAAGATTAAGTTTACCATACATTTACAATGGCCTACTTGATCTTAGAAAAACGGACAGACTATACCTGAACGTGACTTCGCACTGCCATACAAATTTATAATAAAATATACAAAATACTTATTATAGCGAAATACATTTATACAACAATGATATATTTACTTATGTTGAGTTAGTCTGTCATTTCATAACAACATTTTAATTAGTTATCTTTTAATCTGCATTAAATTATTATACGTGAATTATTTGACTGGTTCTTTGGCATGAACCTATCCCTGTCCAAGTCATATTCTAATCAAATATGAACCGCGAACTCTCAGCGGCCAGTACGTACAGCAAGAAGGTTATTAGCGGATTAATGTCGCTGATTGGTAGTTATTGACATTATATGCATTTCATCTACACTTAGCTATGTACCATTAGTGTAATAAAGATGACTATTATTTTGTTTACCAGCTTTGATTACAGGCTCTGTAAACGCGTCGTCTTATTTAAATGTAGGCGTAATTTTGTATGTGTGCTAATTAGGCCCGAGAATTTGAACGGTAATGTTCCTAAAGGCGGTTTCCATACTAAATATATGCGTTCACTGTATATAATAATAAAAATAAAATGGAAATTATTGATCAGACCCTCTTGTGAAAGGCCTCAAGCCAGCAGCAGCATATCTGTTCTATTAGGATATTAATGACAATGATTCATGTTTTCTACTATACAATTACAATTAGTATTTTTTTGTGGTATAGCCAGATTTCAGGGACTTTTGAGAAAATACTGGATTCACATCTTAAAGGCAGGCAACACACTTGGCACTTGCAACTCCATAATATACATATTTGGAATACATAATATTATTATAGTCAGATAATAAAATGGAGAAGTGGGATATTATCCTCTAGCCGCCCAGACATCAGACCTTGCTAATGCAAATGTAATTTTGATTTGTCAAAATAAATATTCAAATTAGAATAGAATGGGAGACTTTTTATAGGCCTAGAGGTTAAATAAAAATACTATGATGTTGTAATTAACCTTCACCTAAATTAGTTTTGTCAGCAGTATCACTTATCAGATTTATAAAACACATAAGTTTAATTCATAACATATTAATAGCATTTTATACATTTATATGACAAAAGATCCTCAAATCTGTCATTTTTTACAGAGAACACTGAGCAGGTATTTCGACGTGACACATCCCACCGCTCAGCTTGCTCCCACATTCATCAGCAAAGTCAACACTGCCATTCAGTTACTATTGGTATGTATTGATAACTAATTTAGCACATAGGTAGGTAACTATAGTATATATATATATATATATGTCGGCGGCCAATCGTAAGATTAGGCATATCGTAATGTTTTGACGATAGCAGGCGTGGCTCACTCCGCGATTTCGTCGCTTTGCTACAGGTAGCTAAAAGTACACCCGTTCGGCCCCAATTTTGGGGTTTACCACAAACCGCGCGTGGCGCTGTCGCCACCTAGCGGCCATATCTGTGCTAATCGTAACAGACGCGTTTTGTTAGGGAGTGAGTCTTCTGTACCTAGTACTATTATTTATTCTGTGACGATAGTCACATTAAACCAACATAGGTAGGATAGGTTCGTTAGGTTGCTTCAGATGCCCAGAAATAGGAGCCCCGCGAGGCGGGGCTCCGTCGACTCGGGGAACGAGTCAAAGATTTTCACGTGTCACGATATGCCTGATCTTACGATCGGCCGCCGACATATATAGATGTAGTAAGGTAAGAATGTCGTCAGTGGCGTAGCTAGGCGTGGGCGAAGTGGGCCGTCGCCCACGGCCTCGCGCCCTTAGGGGTCCCTCGCGCGAAGCCCCTTTGGGCACAGTGAAAGAAAAGGGCCTCGTAGAAGTCGTAGATGCGACTTCGCTCACGGCTAGATTACTTCACGCTGCATCACTGAATTTCGTACGCTGACCCGTCATTTCCTATCTCTGTCGCACGCGCATTTAGAAAGAACGATTGTTCTTTCATCTATTTCATTCTGCCGCATTAATAATGTTCTGTAATTTGGTTTTTTGACAGCATGTAAAATTTGAAATGAAATGTGTTCATGTGCCTTGCACTGCTAAACTGTGCAATGAACCTTTGCTCAAAGTATTTCAAAGAAAAACCCTCTTTATTGGTTATTGTCCAACTGTAGGAGGGTTGTTATTAACCCAATTAATGCATAAACTACTGCTAATACTTAATACCTAACCTATTTTATTAATGGATTAGTTTTAATGTTTATAATGTTAATTCCAGGTGGGCACAACCCTAGCGTCCCCCGTATTCGGGTACGTGGACCACCCCGCGCTGCACGCGCTGTGCGGCGTCACGGCCGCCTCCACCGTGGTCTCGGCCGTCAGTTATCTAGTCAGTAAGGACACATACAAAATCTTGAAGAAAAACAAGTGAACGTTGATCGGTCTTCCACAATGTTTGAAACGGGAAAGTGTAATAAAATGTACATATTATTTTTGTGTCTTTATTTCAACTAGCGACCCGCCCCGGCTTCGCGCGGGTTAACAAATTATACAACTAAACCTTCCTCAAGAATCACTGCCGGTATTCGAACTTCAATATATTCACAAGAGACGACACGTACTAGATCCATTCTAGATACCTACGTTATAGTTCACTTTTGCAGCGCAATTCGGGCAACCAATGTCACTTTTACGTTAGATAGAGTAAGATATCTATTAGATGTGAACTGGATCTCTAAGTCATATCCTGCGGAAATCGTTCAAGAGTATCTCCAGAATCGCGCAAATGTCAAATTTGACAGGTTAGATCTTAAACATATCGTTATCGTATCTTGGTGATGTCTAATAGACGTCTATTCAAAATCCGAATCGGGCCCTCACTCTATTGATATGCGATATCATTGTATTGATATGTGAAAACTGCAGTAGTTTTTGAGTTTATTGCGAATATACATACGCACAGACAGATGCGGCGGGGGATAAGGTGTAGTGATGCAGTGTGCCATGCGCATGAGTGACCAGTCACGTTAGTAGGTAGGCAAAGTAATGAAATAATACAACGATTACAAATATGGAATTGATTTATTTCGTTCTATTCATATGAATAAATTGCAAGTAACCTAATATGATAAATTACGCATAGGTATTATAAAAATATATAATGATTACAAAATTATACTTAACTAGGCAAAATGTAGTTATCCACAACTCGCCACTTTGGAGCAATGGCTGAAGCAGGAAGGGTTACAATTTATAAGTGGGTATGGGTATGACATTCAAGGAAATGTTTACTTTTACCCATCTACGGAAATAGTTGATTTTGGCTGTCTATAAATGTATGCAGTCTTGGCCGAAACGTTAATGTAATTAACCGTTATAAATTGAACCGTAAACTGTAACCGTCCGTTACGGTTTAATTTATATTAATTGCAATTAATTAGCGTACGGCCAACACTGACTGTATGTATGTTGGTGTCGTGTGTTCCACCCTAACGTCACAACCGACCCGAATTCGGTGGATTAGTCAATCCATTCGGATTTATGACCCTGACCCTGACGTGGCTACGTTTTTAACCGACATTAAAAGAGGGGGAGGTTTTGCTTGTTTGTGGTTGGATTACATCAGCAACTTTTTTAACCGGTTACATAAAGTATGAGGTTCTAAACGAGATAAACCGTAGTTGGGTAAGTGATCGTTTTTCAAAATTTTACTTGTATTCATTGAAATAGGATAAATCAGGTATATGGAGCATGTACGTAGTAAATTAACACTAAAGAGTATAATCTTATTGCACAAGTTGCATAAGAACTATTAAATTCACATAGATTGCAGTCAGTGACGTAACTAGGGGGGGGGGGGGGGTGCACGTGCCCCGGGCGCCGTCCAAGGGGGGACGCCAAACCCTAAAGCTTCCTCAAGAATCACTCTATTGGTAGGTGAAAACCGCATGAAAATCCGTTCAGTAGTTTTTGAGTTTATCGCGAACATAAAAAACAGACATATGCGGCGGGGGACTTTGTTTTATAAGGTGTAAGGTGTGTTCCGTGTGTTTATAACTTTATAGGCCCGCTGTAAATGTGTAGGTACCTATAGGTATTTAAAGGACGTGCTCCCTCACCCTTCTTTGCGAATAATTACTTGGATAGTCGATAATAAGTAATACAAAATAGAAAATATGACGATAGATATGGGTACGACTAATGAGTTTTAGTTATAGTTATGATAGTTATCCCAATCTTAAAACACTGGAATGTCGTACATGTTTTAAGTTAGTAATGAGTTAAATTTTAATACTATCACATCTGTTATTTAAAACAGCATTCGATTTTTTTTTTAAGTTTTGTATGTATTTCACAGTATGTGTGATATAGTGCTGTTGGCTTACATAGGAGCCCAAACTTTAAATACTTGACATAAATAGGTTTCAAAAACCCTTAACTATTCTTACAACTTGTGTTATTCTTGGGAAAAGGGACAGTTGCCATAAAAAAATATTTGCATACAGGACTTGAACCAAAATATCTGAACATGAACTCAAAAGCTTGATAATAGCATTGTGCTCAGATATTTGTGAGTACCGAGCACGACTGGACCTGCACTTGCGTTGTAATGTATGGATGTTCATAAACGATGTCACACCGCTTGCGTGTGGCGTTCCTTACATTACAAGACGCGCTATACTACGCTTCACGCGCAGTACGCTACGTAACTGTTGTGAAGCGATATTAAGTTAGGAAATATGTCAATTAATATGGCTTTATCTCATATTATAATTAGCCACTGCACACAATGCAATATGAACTAATGCCCCTATTCTCAGAGAATATCACAATGAGATAAAACAACGCAACCGCTCCTACCCCACTCTTGGGTAAACAAAGAGCTTCTAAAGACATTAAATATACAAGTTACACACTACTTATCATGTTATGAATCTCATTAATATTTTTCATAATGGACCGGATGTGGAGAAGATTTTCAAAGGCACAATGTACATTTAATCAGCTTCCTGTAAATAAATAAATAACTTATGGCGTAAACTATACAAGAAATATTCATAAATAGTTGAAATGCATGTACAAAGTGTATCAAGTATTAAACCTAGGTAGGAAGTGGGTTATAAACCCTACTACTAGGCCTAATTCAACTAATTTTTAATTATACATAGTTATCTTTTGACAATCATAATGAGTTCCGTATCGCCTCATTTGTTATCCTTGTAGGAGTATTGCACATTACACTAACTTTACCATTTCAAATCCTTAATTATTACTGTAAAATTATCCAACTATACAGGGCGTCCCAAGACCAAGGGACATGTAGGGAAAATACCTTAAATATCGTAGATAGGATATTTTGCTGAAAGAAGACATTATTTTAATTTAAATAACAATTTAAACTGCATTCATAGATTTTTAAATAATTACATGGTTGAAATAATAATCCTTATGATGTAGCCTTTCGATCGGTATGATAAAACTACAGGTTGATTTTTTTCTCGTGTAACGGGTTTGATTCCCGGTTCAAACATGTAATTATTTAAAAATCTATCAATGCAGTTTAAATTGTTTTTTAAATTAAAATAATGTCTTCTTTCAGCAAAATATCCTAACTGCGATATTAAGGTACTTTACCTTGGTGTCCCATAGTCTTGGGACACCTGTATACCAGTACTACAACTATGGTTCCTCAAGCTGAATACGTAATTAAGTTTAAATACCAATATTCTTTTTAGTTCTGTCAGTTTTTAAATTAATTTATAAACATAATATTTTGCCATATAACTATGACATTCAGATGAAGTTCAGATGAGTCACACCTGATATTTGAATAATTTTGGAACATAGTTGGGAGTTTATCGGCTATATTTGGGTGATTTTATAATTCACTATTAAGCACAAATTACAAAAGAGTCTTCAATCAAGTTCCCTTATTACTGATGCAAAAAGAGGCATAAAAACATGTAAGCTATGTACCTATAGCTTGAATCTATTATATGCTCTATTAATAGACTAGACAAGCAACTATATGCCTTTCAGAGCTCCTGATTGCTGGCATGGTATAGCCATTTTAATAACAAAACTTCCGTGAGACACAGACATATTAAATATATTAAGAACGGGTCACTCACGTATTTTAAGTCGAAAAACGCTCGACATGTTTCACTCCGTACCGAGGAGTGTCATCAGGAGCTTGCGTTTACGGTGACAGACCGGCGCAGACTGCGGGCCGCAGCTCTCCGCGCCCGATGACTCCGAGCGTTTTTCGACTTAAAATGCGTGAGTGACCCGTTCTTAATATATTTAATATGGTATAGCCAATTGAGTTAGTCTTTCGATGTTTAATATAACTCTACATTATTATGGATACAATAATGCTGCTATGCTAACAACATATGCAGTAATCGCAGTTGGAAAGTCATGCAATTGTTTATCTTGTTCTCTTTGAATAAGTTCATGTACTGCACATACAATAAGCAGGGCAGAAAGTATACTTCATTATATAAGATAATACTAATATAAACAACATTCAAATAAAATATGGCAGGTATAAATGTTATGTTACTACAAAATAATCAATCTTGTTTTTTACCAAACCTTTACCACTTTTTCTTTATCTTTGGATAAACTATTTTACAACTGCAGTTATATCAAAATAACCAGAACATAAAATAATAAGTCTCATCAGATTACCAGTTACATTACTTAAGTTAATAAATTACAGGAAATACAAACACAATACTGAATTACAAAATTATAAAGTAGGCTTCGAAAATTAAATGAATTTATGAAATTTATATTACATGTCAAAAAAAATTAAAACTTAAGTATAAAATTATAAAATAATGTACAAAAATATAAAGGGACATTACTTCAATTAATTGCAGGGAATTATTTACAATTTACACGCAATGAAGATATGGTAACAGCACTGGCGCATATTAAAGTTATAGTTAAGCATTTACTTAATTATTACAATTAATTTCCTTAAGCATTTGTTTAAAATGCACATATATTAAATGCAGGTTAGTGAAATGAAAATGTGGCTTACTTAAGATTAGTAAGTATTTAGATTAAGTGTTTACCCGACCTTGTTGATGAGTTCATCACAGATGGCCGTCAACTCCTCATTGTCCTTGATCTTCTGCGCGAGGGACTCCTGCAGGGAGGACGCGTGTACTTCACTCTTCTTCAACATGGCATTCAGCTTCAATATCTCAGCCTGGTGAGACTTTTTGACCGAGTCAAGCTCAGCATTAGCCTTGTTTAACTGCTGCATGGCATGTTGACGCAAAGTCTCATACCTGGCTTCTAATTTCTGTATTGCATCATTGTTTTCCTCTACGGACCTTTTTAGGGCCTCTTCATTGCCTTTGTAGCCTTGTATGATGACCTTACATCTTTCATACTTTGTGTGAACATCATTGAAGGCATGTTCCATGGATGCCAGATGTGATGCAGCTTCATCTCTTTCCCGGACTAGTGTAACTCGTTCCTCTGCCCATCTCTTGGCTTCAGCTTCACGTTCCCCTATAAGGGATGAGATAGTTCTTTCATATTCCTCCATGACTACACTCATCTGTTTGTTATTTTTAACTTTTTCTGCAACGCGCTGCGAGAGAGCCTTTTCTTTTTCAGCATATTCCTCATTTTGTTCTGAGAGCTTTTTGACTTTAGTCTCACACTCCTCGAGACGATCTCTTAATTCCCGATTGAGATCTCTGAGGTTCTGCGCTTCTTCCTCTTGAGCTGTGAGCAGTTCCTTGACGGCCCGCAGCTGTTCCACCGTGTGGGGGTCCATGTCTGACGTGCGGGTGAGGACTGGCGGGGGCGGGGGGGTGTTTCCTCCCAGGCTCAGGAGTCTGTCGATTGTAGCAATAGCTGGGGACACTATGTTCGATTTTACGGGCGTAACCTTCGGCGTTGAAGACAGCTGACTTCTGTTCACTGCGGGAGTAACCACCTGCGTGGGTTTCTCAGTATGACCACTATGACTTGGCTGAACAGACAATTGTTGCATTGAGTTCACTATATTTTGCTCCGTACCTGACATGGTACTGCTAAATCTTTCTCACTATATCTTAAACACAGTGTTCATTGACGAATCTTGTACCTGGAAATACATAATCATACTTAATATAAATATCAAGGTGAGTCAACGCGAGTACATGTATTTTACTCGATGTCCTAATTAAGTGAAGGCTAGCATGATACTTTTGGAGACAACGAATTGTACGAAGCATCTCAATAAAAAGGTCAACATCCTACGCTCGGAAATATAACTCCTAATACGATATGATCATAAAGAGAACCTTCGAAAGCAAACATACCGCATGTCCTTGAACAACTGCGCACTTGGATAGAAATCACTAATTAGGAATACAGATAGATTGGAATCTTATGCCAATGTCTGCACTTTATAATTAAATAAACATTTACCACAGTACAAACTATTAGGAAATAACGATGATGACATCAGTCAAGTCCACTACCAATTACTGCTAGACCATAGACAACGTGGAATTGACAGCTTGTTTAGTGTTACAGGTGTAAAAAATAACGGACATAACAGACGATAGAACGGAAGTGATTACACACAGAGCAAGCAGCTTGCCCAGAGATGTGACTTATTTGAAATACTTGTATTTAAAATGCAAATACAAAATGCAAAATACCTATTTTGTATTTAAATACCTTTAGAAGAAAACTATTTTGTATTTTATTTGAAATAGTTTTTGGGACCTATTTTCTATTTTCAAAATACAAAATACTTTATAGTAGATAGGTAATGTAGGCAGGAGTTACAATCTCTTCTGATGTTACAATCCTGGCAACTTTCTCATTCTTTTAACCCTTTGACCGCCGTTGTCCGGTATAGAAGACAACGATAGAACGATACGCTGGCGCCGTCGTCTTGTATACAAGACACAAATTCAACCACTGAGTTAATGTGAAAATAATAACAATTGCAATTTCATTTACACTCGTGTTCATATTTAAAGTCTTTGTTTTTTCATTTATTTGCTTTTTAAGCCGCTATATAAATCCCTTCTTTTATAATAAGGCATTTAAAAAAATTGCTCCAATTTTCAACATTTTTCATGTTCCTCGTCGCCGTTGTCTTGTATAAAAGACAGCTAGGGATGGGAATGTTAACTCGATATGGGAATTTTTAAAGTAAATATAAAGTCAGAAATATGTTTTTATCTAAGTATTTGAACACTTGTTAATCGCCAATTTTTTTCAACGAATAGTAGGTAACTACTTACTAGAATACGTAGAACGAGAGTCAGATAGGCATAACTATATTTAAAGTTCAGGTAGCTTCTTTAGCTCTATAAAGTAGAGTCAGACAAGTAAATTTGCCATTGTAGATTGTGGACTATTTAATTGCAGAAGAGATAAATAAAAAAAATAATTGATGTTATTTTATAGCTTAGTGGGAAGGGATACACCGCAGCGACCGCTTCGCACAAGTGTGGTACAGGGACATACCTGTTTATCAGACTTTACTTTTATTGTTATAACATTGAAGTTAATGTGTAATTTTTTTATAACAAGTCGTTGAACGTTTTTTTGATAAGAGTTTACCTATAGATTAATGTAAACCAAACTGAAATTATAATGATAGATTCTAATTCCGGAATAATATCTTCACTCATAAAAAATTCAACCCACGTGTAATTTTCACTAAAACAGTTCCGGTATATTGACTTTATCGACACATGATGCGCAGCTTTAACGTTACGCCAATAAAGTTTACGTACCGACAAGCGCTTACGCCGTTGACCTAGAGACTATTATTAATTGATCCGCGCGGAAACAGTCCTTGTCGGTCTGCACTGCGGGCAGTCCATGGGCGCCGTTGTCTTGTATAAAAGACTTCTCGTACAGCCTAGTGCGGCGATATCACGTCTTGAATCGACATTGTTTAGTGGTTGTTTTTTATGTTAAATCCCTATATTTTAAACATTTTCGGGTGTAAAACATATGTTTAATTTTGGCAATTTGGAATGAAATTAAAACAGGATAAGAACAAAGCTAAATTAAAAAGATTTTTATTAAATATTGTAAATATCGATATCACTATTTGCAATCCCTAAACTTTTTATTAGTTGTTTACTTAAAATTTGCTCTGGCGTGTGAGTGAGCGTCTTTGCGGACTAGGTCCGGCGGCCAAAAGGTGGAACTGTTGAATCTGTTTAGTATAGTAACGTCGCACATGACCACAAACGTAGCGAGTGGTTAAAAGTGGAATCTTGAGTGTTGCGAGGGTTTCAAGGCACGAGAGGAGAACAAACTTTTCTGCCCTGGACGAAGGAACGAGAGGCATTATACTACCTGTAAAACATTACAAATTAATGCTTTAAAAGTTGGCCGTTAAAAACCATCATCCATACCTACATTCTACCGGTTAATATGAGCAAACAACTAGAAATTTGCACTTTAGATAGAGGATTGATTTCAAAGAATAAAGAGTAAGTCTTTTCAACTCGGAAATTCCGAGTAATACTTTTTAATTCAGACTAGGTATTCACTACTCAGAGTACCTTTTATCGCAAAGTATTTGTATTTTTAAAAAGTATTTTGTAAATACCTATTTCGTATTTTGTATTTAAATACAAATTCAAAAACTATTTTGTATTTTGCATTTGAAATAGTATTATCAAGGAAGTATTTGTATTTTGTATTTAAATACTTTTTATAAAGTATTTTTCACATCTCTGCAGCTTGCGACATCGGCCGTGAAATATATTATCGCATAATTTTAATTTTGGCCAATATTTCATATATATATATATATATGTGGTCAAACCAATTTGTCAGTCAGTAACAACCAGGAAAACTATCCTTATAATTTTCTTTTCCCCAGAAGTCCCCAATCCGCATTGGGCTAGCGTGGGGACTATAGCCCAAGCCCTCTCGCGCATGAGAGGAGGCCTGTGCTCAGCAGTGGGACGTATATAGGCTGAAATGATGATGATGATGATGAATTTTCTTTTGGGTGCTAGCAGGTGCTAGTATTAGTGTAAGACAAAGATAGTATGACTCTCTGTCTATGATTGATATGAGACAACACTTTGACAAATATACCACCTGTAATCTCTACAAGGTAGGTAGATTCTAACTCCTATTTTTATTATTTAAAATTCCATATATAAAGAATAAATTAGAAAATACGAATAAATAACATTTAAATTTGTTTATTGTAAATATGTTAACATAAATAGGTAAGTAACTTAAACACCGACGATATATTTTTCCGTTTTGTACATCTCATATGCAAATTCCTCATCATGCGTTGGATCGAATTCTAGACCTGAAACCGAATAAAACAATATTTAAGTTAATTAGTACCTACTATTATGGCTCAGTCAGCTAAGACTTCGCGAACTCACATGTCTACGACATTTTGAAAACATTCAAATTATGATTCGCGAATACGAGAATCGGCTGAGGTGAACAGCCGCACATACAACAGCATTTTTGCCTGTTAAGCTGAATCGGAGACGTTTCGTGCAGACTCAGTCAATAAAGGAAAAGTAAATACTTGGTAATATTAAGAAGTTATAGGTAAGTAAACCGGGACCCAGGCATGTCCTTAAACTACGTCCAGGACCCGGGTATGTCCTTAAACCACGTCCAAGACCACCGGTGGACGGGCAGCAGCGTCCCTCAAATTCGGTGTACTCGACTGCGATCGCCAACCCGCCTGCCAAGCGTAGCGATTATGGCATTCACCCCCCCCCCCCCCCCAAAAGGGGGAGGCCTATGCTCAGCAGTGGACGTCTCATGGCTGAGATGATGATGACGATGAGGTAAGTAAAACGGGATTTAATTGAAATTCCCAAAAAGGTTGTGAAGCCCTGTTCTAAAAAAACTAAAATTTTTAATGCGCGTTTCCAAACACTCCTTTCATGTTACGCATAGTTTCCTATATACTTAACTTACCAATATATTCTATTTCTAAATTGAATTCGCCATTAATTTTGTCGCAGCAGGTGATGCCGAAATGCGTCACTCTGTCGAACCGCACCCGGACTTGCTTGTCCTGGAGCCTGCCTTTCGAACCTAGAATAAACTTCGAAAACGGGATCTGAAAGCAAAATAAAAGGTATATTTATGAATTTCAACATTAATTTGATAATATAGTACATTCTTACGGTAGATGTCGCTATGTCTAATGGCTCCTCTATACGATGGGCGAACGCCGGCCACTCCAAGGGACGCAGCCATGCGGTAGAATGAGATAGCAATATCACTTGCTCCCTCTAACGCATAAATGCGTCCCTTGGAGTGGCCGGCGTTGGCCCATCGTGTAGAGGAG
This sequence comes from Cydia fagiglandana, assembly GCF_963556715.1. Taxonomy (NCBI): domain Eukaryota; kingdom Metazoa; phylum Arthropoda; class Insecta; order Lepidoptera; family Tortricidae; genus Cydia; species Cydia fagiglandana. The sequence continues at coordinate 13,764,826 of NC_085949.1, read as the reverse complement.
CCATAAGGCGTGTAAACAAAAAGGAAAGGTTTTCACGCTTCTGGTAAGCTTCCGTAGCTGAGTTCGTTAAGAGTGATCGTACCGGAGTTTTCAATGGTCGTAAGTTCAAGTCTTGCCGGAGGAATGATTTTTCCTTCAATAACTAATTTGTCCGACCGAAGTGATATATCATATATCCCATGTGTTCCGTTAACAAAGTTTTGTACGGAACACTAAAAACAAAGTATCGCTAGCAAAGTAGCACACATACACGCGTGAAGTAGTGCAAAATATTGTAGTCGCAATTTAGACAGCTAAAGTGGATACGCACTGGATTATTACCACATATTGTGCCAGCAAGTAGAGCGCCATCTATTTTCGATTCGTGATTCAACAATAGTTTGCTCCACTTTACGCGCGACTTGGTTTAGGGCCCCCCATCTGGCGTCTACAATTCTATGGCCGCTGCTCGACGCAACGTCGACGCAGCGTCGACGCAACTGCGCAGCATTTTCCATAGCGCTGACCAGACGCCGACGCTCGAAAGGCGCTAGATGTGGGGGGGCCCTTACATGCCTAGCCGTGTAAAGGTCTTACCGGCTTCGTAACACTATCCGGCCTCTCTACGGTCGGCCGTCTATACATACTCACCCGGCAAGCCCTTCTTTCCCGGTGTCTGCAGTAATGTACTATAATTCTTTAGATAATGTTTTAATACATGTTGACAGTAGACGAGTGATGAATTTTTAAACGTAACTACCTTAGCAATTTGCCAGTAAGGCCCTCCCCTGGTGTACAGGACGTAATGGTAGATATCGTTCCACGTGATATCGTAGTAGCCCTCGCACGACAGGTTGAGCAGGTAGGAGCGCCCGTCGCCGCGTATCTTTATCACCAGTGTGTTGTATAGATGCCAGTCGAAAGTGGATTCACGTTTGAATGATTTCTGCAATAAAAAAAAAGAATTAATTTTAAAAGTGGCTACCGTAGGTGTAAATTTGTCTTCTGAAGTATGTAGATGGCACATGCGGGACTGCGGGAGAGAACAGCAATACTGTAACAACTTACCCGGGTTCGCTGCGATCTTAAAGCGCAATACCCCGCCTTCTTAATCCTTCCATCCTTGGGTACCCTAGTGTCGAGATATCCGTGGAACAGGGCCCGGCCCGCGGGACTCATGTCCAATTTGCATGTGCTGTAGCCTTCGTTGTGGTCGCTGTCGCTTGTCGTCACGAACTTGTCCAGGACCGAGCGCTCGTTGAAACACCAGATTAGGTCGGTTTCACCTGGAAAGATGCGATGGTAATATTGGTAAATGATGGTGAGTGGATTGTTTAATAAATACGAAATGCACCGACAGCTAAAACCACATAAAAAGATCTTTTGTCCATCTACAATTTTGGTGATGTGGTCAAAAATATATTAAGTACTTACTCGTACCAAAGCATGTTTGTTGCATGCCAAATCCAGCCTCTCTGTTAATAATTGTTATCTATTTCTAATTTTGAAAGCATGTATTTTGGCAGAAAAAATGTGAGATCATAACTTGTTTCTTATTATCTATGAAAGATATGCAAATAAAAAACATCACTTAATTACGGGTTTTTATTTCAGAAAAATGCAATATAAGTACAAGCATATAGCATAAACATTAGATACACTGATCTTAGACGGATGTGTACCTATTTAGAATAAGGTGAAATGAAGAAACACTACACCTCAGTCCCATGATTAGATGCAGTAAAGAAGTCTGGGTTTTATAAAAACTATAGCAAAAAGAAAAATTAAAAACTGTTTAATATGTTACACACTTTAGATCTCTCAATTTATAGCCTCCTCCAAATAAAAAATCCAATATTTGCCACTGAAATTTGAACCTATAATGCAGCATAGAGTTGATTTTGTTTTGTTTGAAAATTGAAGAAAACAAAACAATTGCAACTCTATTACTACGAGGGCTGGTTGAAAAGTTCGCGGCCTGACCATTAAAAAAAAAACTTTTTAATTTTTTTCTGCCGCCATTTTGAACTGTCATTATTCAGTTGTCATCCCGCGAAATTTCAATTGTAAGACATTGTAAAAATAAATTATACGTCTGATTTAAAAATAAGAGTCAACAGATTTTTCATAATGGACAATTTGGAGCAACGTGCTGTAATTAAATATCTTCATAAAAAAGGATTGACTCCAAAACAAATTTTTGAAGATATGCAGTGTACATTGGGGCAATCCTGTCCATCATATACGACAGTAAAAAAGTGGGCAGCTGAATTCAAGCGGGGACGAGTCAATATCGCAGATGACCCTCGCCCCGGGAGACCAACCACTGCGACCAATCCACATAATGTGGCAATTATATGCGAGATGATAATGCAAGACCGACGATTAAAAGTAAGGGAAATAGCTGACATCGTAGGCATCTCCTATGAAAGAACCCAAAACATTATAGTCAACGAATTAGGTTTTTCAAAGGTGTCGGCGAGATGGGTTCCGAAGCTCCTTTCAGTGGAACAAAAAATCACTCGTGTAACAATTTCACGCGACTGTCTCGACTTGTTCGAAGCTGACCCTCAAGACTTTTTGGACAGATATGTTACTATGGATGAGACATGGGTCCATCACTACACGCCCGAGACTAAACAGCAATCAAAGCAGTGGGTTCGTGCTGGATCTCCGCCACCCAAAAAGGCAAAGGCCATTTTGTCGGCGAATAAAGTCATGGCATCAGTCTTCTGGGACGCAAAGGGAGTAATAATGGTTGACTATCTCCAGAAAGGTACCACTATAAACTCTGACTACTATTGCGACCTTTTACGCCGATTACGAGAAGATCTGAAAGTAAAAAGACCTGGATTGTTGACAAAAAAAGTTCTCTTTCACCAGGACAATGCACGTGTGCACACGTCAATAAAATCGATAGCAGAAATTCACAACTGTGGGTTTGAATTATTGCCCCACCCGCCCTATTCGCCTGATTTGGCACCATCGGACTTCCATCTATTTCCAAATTTAAAAAAACACATGGGCGGTAAGAAATTTTTTACCAACGACGAGGTCCAAGCAGAAGTGGACACCTATTATGAAGGCCTGGAGGAAAGTTTCTTCAAAAGTGGTATAATGGCTTTGGAATTCAGATGGAACAAGTGCAAAGAGCTCGACGGGGACTACGTAGAGAAATAAAAATATTAAATAAAATCTTTGGATTTGATTTCATACTTAGGCCGTGAACTTTCCAATCACCCCTCGTATTTCAATATGGATTAAATTTCATTGAAATTATTAAGTACTATAGGCAGGACCTTTGGGCCTTAGGAGGATAGTTGAATCTTTAATGTACCCAAACTTATGGTGGTCTCACACTAGCTGTTATATTAAGTTATATTACATTGTGTGGCAGGGACAAAGTGATAATATTGATAGTGTTTTATTATGTTGTACCTGTCACACAATTTTATATAACAGACAGAGTGTAGGAGCACCATTAATCTGTCTATACATGGTCTATACAAAACATAGGCGGGATTTGGACGCAATAAGTAACTAAGTGACATAGAGCAAAAAGATGAAAAAGAAAACACTAAGAAATAAATATTTTAAGTCAGTCAAACATCTAAACAAGGCAATTAACAACAAGATAAGGACATTAGGGACATTACTTGATTAGTTTACACATAATTTGTTAATTGAGTTTGTAATTATTAATTGTTACACCTATTTTATGTTTACATGTACAAGTTCAAAGTCTAATAGTTAGTAGAAGCTGTCTTACATTTTTTTAAATGGAATTTATAAAAAATGAATTCACAATGTACATTTTTAAAACAGTTCCTAGAAATTAGTCAACAAGCACCAAGACCTGTAAATGGAATATCAAATGCAGCTCAAACATAAGATAGCATTCTTTGATAATATGTTTCTAATCAAAAAGTTATAATAATATATCCAACTACAACAAGAGTCAAAATAATGTCATAATTGTAGAGATTCATCACAGAGATTTTAGATAATAGAATACAGTTAAATATCTCTAAAATGGTGCACTAAAGATCTAGTGCACCTCATTAATGAGCTGGTCACAAATTCTTGTCAACTCTTCATTATCCCTTATTTTTTGAGCCAGCGACTCCTCTAAAGACGAAATTTTGATCTCATGCTTTTTGATAGTGGCATTTAACTTTGTTAACTCCACACTGTGGTTTTTCTTCACAGTTTCCAATGTTTCATTGGCTTTAGACAAGCTTTCTTCAGTAATCTGTTTCAAGTTTGTATAAAGTTCCTCATATTTTTTCAAACCAGCTTCATACTCTGTAATTTTCTGCTCAAACATTTTTTCTGTTTCTTTATGCTCCATAATAATACTTTTGCATTTTTCATACTTGGACAGCAAGTCGTTGAATGAGCTTTCCATGCTAGCTAAGTGACTTAAAGCTTGGTCTCGTTCAGCGCTTAGCTTTTGTTGCATTTCCTGGGTCAGTAGTTGCTCCCGCTGATGCTCACCGATCAGAGAAGATATAGTTTTCTCATATTCTTCCATCACTACACCCATTTGTTTGTTATTCAGGTTCTTGTCATGAAGCTGCTGAAGTAGCTGGTTCTCTCTCTCTATCAAATTATGTTTTTCATCTGTAAGCTTCTTAACTTTCAACTCTAAATCTTCAATAGTACTTGTGTATCTACTCTCAATGCTGTGTAACGCAGACTTGAGATCCCCATTTTCCTGTCGGAGTATTAAAGCTTCATGTTCCTGCTTCTGTAGTATCATTCGAAGAGAATGTAGTCTGTCTACCTGGTGGGTGTTGGAACGGTGATGAGGACTGCGCGGGGCAGCAACGGGCGGAGTGCTCCCTATGAAATTTATGAGTCTGTCTGTAGCTACGTGACTAGAAGATAGGATTGCGGAGGCACTTCGAACCAACTGCGGCATTGCTTTAGCTTCAGTTTTAGGTAAATCGTTTTTGACAGGCGGAACCACTTGAGTAGGTTTTTCCCATGCACTAGAGATAGACCCCACAGACAGTGAATGCTTAGGCGTAGCGACACTGTTGTCAGCAAAAATGGATGCAGCACTTCCAGTTTCGTAGCCAACGTCAGCCTCTGTGGAGTCCGGGAGGGATTCAGGAGTAGCTGGAGGTTTCTGACGAGCGTAAAGCGGATCGAATTTTATGAACAAGCTTTCCTTGCCGCGGTCTACATGATTGTTGCTGCGAGTGGATTCGGCACACTTTACTAGATAGTCCATACTTGTCGGATCGATGTACAAAGGATCCTCGTAATGTTGAAGTTCCTGCATGGTTATATCACAAACACTGTCGAAGTCAGCGCCCGTGAGAAGGTCACTCGTCACATCAGCTGACTCGTGTGCCTGGTTGCCTCGCGGTGACATCGCCATCAGATCTCCGACCGAAGACACCGGCGTAATGAAACTGTCCTCTGATGCGACCGTACTGCCCCTCGCAGATAACATGTCCTCTTTAGCGCAGCTGCCGATCTCAATATCCGCACCACGGCCGAGGAGACTTTGAAACTTCTGATATATATTGCTCAAACTCCTGTTTTTATTGTAGGTCGGAGACGGATCGACAGTTACTATATTAGAGAACATCCGGCCTTCAGCCCCACGCGAGCTTACGTGCCACTGAAGGAAAAACTTCGTCAATCGACTTAAGTCTCGCTATTTTCGTCACTCGCACTCAAAAGGAGTAAAAACAAAACAGAAGTTACAACCGATTTTATTTTGTGTAGGTAACGGATATTTTTAAAATACCATATGACATTCGTCTTGTTTTTTTTTTCATCTTGCCAGACCAAAAAATGGTTTGGGTTGCCAACCTATTTGCACACTGTTTTAGCTACATTTTAAAACATCGAATCTTAATAGATTAAATCGAATCAAGAATTTGCTAAAAGAATAAATTGAATTTATTCTGATTTATGTTACATCACAAATAATAAAATAACAATTCGATGGGCCAATTTACTACCCGATCAGAAGACCTAAATACCTCGAAAATCGTTATTTCGTTACCTATCGCTCGAATATGCAAGGGTGATAGAGAGGCAGATAACATTTCGATTTTCTTTCTTCAGCTGTTCTTGACAGATCGGTCAGATAAATTGTAGCAATAAAATTAAATAAAATCATCATAAAACAAAGACCAAAATTATCTAGACTGCCTAGATCAAGCCTAGACTACTACTATTAGGTAATTTAGGTATATGTGAAAATAATCTAATGTTTTTGGATTTAGATGTAAAAATGAAACAAATTTAATAAATACCTGGTCTGGCGATAAGTAATGGATCGGTCAGGGCTAAGTCTTTCATTTCTTGCAACCATAGTTTTACTTCTGATTTTAATTCCTTGAAACCATTTTTGATGTGTGTGAGCGTCGATACATCTTCTTTTGTATTATATCCACCTTTACGTTCACTCTCATGAAACAACCATCGTTGTGTATTAGTAAGAATTGACGCAGAAGTGTATAGCTTTAACCTTTTATCTAAAACCCTGTTTAATACAGAGTACGCTCGGCAGCACTGATGAATTTTCACTAAATTATTCTTAAACAAAGCCATTTCACACTTCGAACAGTTTATTGATAGCACGAATTATTTACTAATAAATTAAAACATTTTAAATATTTCGCCTTTTTTATATAACCTACAACCAATATCAAATGTCAGAAATGTCAATCCGGCAAATCAGCTGGTTAGTCAGTTCAAGACAGTCATAAAGCATAGGAAATCACGTTTTGTCATCAATTTGCACACGTTTTTAACATTATCTTAAACAGCTTTTCCTGTCAAATTGACGTTAAATTACCAACCGACCAAATCCATTTGGTTGGAGGTTACAATCGAGTCGAGTATTAAATTTTAATACACATTACTTTCACTTTTTGCTACGCTGTGAACTTGTGAAGCCGAAGCTAGAGTTCTCTGAGGATCACGCGGCTACGTTTTATTTTATGGTCACCTCACGAACCGATGACGTGGTGACTTACCATAAATAAACTCAGCTAAATAATGGTGTATAATTTAAAGTTCTAACTGTCCTACTCAAAAACTCTACGATGGGAATGGAAAGAAATATCTCGGTAACTATTTTATAAATATATTTTATTTCTGCCTATTGAAATTTTGTAATAACATACCTATACAAAAACTTAACGTTAACCAGTGGTAGAAAATAATTTTCTATTGATAATATTACGTTTAAATGTTACAATCGTTTAAAGTAAACCCTAAGCAATCACTCGAAAATATTAAAAAAAATCCGCAATGTTTGTTTTCTTCTACCTATCATCTCTATATCTATATAATATATTGTTATCTTGATTGTATACCTATGTAGATCTAAGATCTAAAATAAATTTACCCTTCATGATTAAGTATGTCCTGCTTCAAAGATAACTAATTTTATTTCCGGTAAGATCAAGATTAGATAATAATAAAATGATTATGTATTTGATTTAAAGTTGTATAAAAGGTATTATTTACCTTATCAATATGTTAGGTATCTTTGATAAATGTTAATAATAATTTTGTTCCTACTATCCCATATTTCAATGAATCATTTTAGTTTACTTTGAAACTATAAATTAACTTACGATTTGAAACTTCTTCAAGTATTTAAGATGTTCTTTTACATACACATGCCTTCATTATATACAAAGAACAAGATAGATAACATCATTTCTTTTTCAGGGGGCAAAGTCAGAGTACCTCTACCCCCCCGAGCTTCTGCAGAGGTTGGATTTTAGTAAAAGCCCTGCCACATTCAAGCCAAAAATAAGCGCAGCACAGCCAGGTGAGGACTGGATGGTTGTGAGACCCCTTCAGCGGTCGGATTACGACAAAGGATTCCTGCAGTTGCTGAGCCAACTTACAAGCGTTGGGAATGTCACACAAAAACAATTTGATGGTGAGTTTTACACCTTATGAGTAGAAAGTTGTGTGGGTGATTCAAGTGTTTCTTGTCACTCCTTAAATCCTGGTTTAATGGCATTTATTCAAAGGCCACTTCACCCACTTCAGGGATTCATAAATTAAAACACATTCATAAAGTTTTGGTTTTATTTTCAAATATGTAACCATTTTTACAATGAATACCTAAAGAGCTTTTTTATTTCATTATATGATTCAAAAATGCATTTTTGGGGTAGTTTCAGGGTGAAATGTGGTATAACAGTTCTTTTAACAAACTGTGACTATTGTCTTCTGGCTGATAGGACAAAATAACAACAAGAAATAGTTGATCCACCCAAGTAAGGTAGAAATAATTAGTGTAATAAATAAAGTGGGTCTTGGTCTCTACAGTATTTTTTAACCAGAAGCTGCTAATTTAATGTATGGTCGGTGCCCCAACTTAAGCACCCAAGTTGCCATACTAATTGAGAAAAGAGGATAGTTGGATACTTATGTTAGGGAACCAACTGTGCTATTGAAAATTTCTCTTAGTGAAAGGTTATGTTAGGTTGACCATTACTCATTTGTTTACCAACTACTTAGCAAGCATGTGCAATATTCAACAACACACTAGTTATGTTAGTAAATTTTGAAATGTATTTATGATCATGTCAATAAATGCATATTCTAGCTATTACATGTTGATTAATTTTCAACTGTATTGTTGGCTCATTCATAATATGATGGACACTCCTATAAAGTAACACTTGGTATGGTTTATTGGCCGATTTTTATGCCATAACCGAAACTTACGGTCGGACACAAATTTTTATTCACGATTTACCTTATTGTAGGTACTAATCAAAAACTTTATGTATGACCCAGAACCCAGAATAGTAATAAACGATAGGGTAGGTACAATATTAAATAAAAAAAAATTATAGGCCACTCTATCCGTTTCAGCTACTTATAAAAACATGTCCAATAGGCATATTATTAATATATGTACTACGAATGCCGCACATAATTTATATAAATGTCAGAAGTGGGTGACCTTCACAACCGGCACAATATGAGCTTAACCTTTCTTGAACCTTGATTTTCTTCCGGTTCGCGATTTTCGCAATAACTCCGTAAATATCAGTTGCATTAAGAATGTTAATTAGAATCTGGTCGGTCTGGTTACTTTGTTAGGTTGCGTAAAAAAGGTGGCTATTTTAATTAATGATACTTAATGATAAAACAGTAGGTATTTAACACAGTGGTGAAAACCCGATTATCGGGTATTTTATGATTTCGTTCCCAGGCCGGACGACCCGATTGTCAGGATCATGGTACTACTTACTGCTTTATATGACGAAATTGTTAGGGCCTGGCGCGGACGTCTTGTTTGGCTGGGTGGCAATGAATGTGTTAATCGTATGGCATTATACAGATACTTACAGAGAAATAATACATCTCCACCCTATGATAAGATCTTTCTTTTAGATTTACCAGAAATTATATTATAGAGGGAGATTTTGTCATCTCTGACCAAACTCTGAGTGGTGAATATGTTGGTCATACCTACTTACTGAACAACTTTTACTATAGGGCCAACCCCGAAATCGCGAAAAAAATATCAAAATAATATCTTTAAACTGTACTTATTTGACAAATTTTAACAGAAAAGAATCATAAATCATCAAAAGGACGATAATCAAGTTTAAACTTTTGTGAGACATACTAACATTGAATAATTTTACGGTTTAGACTCACTTGTTTAAACACAAACAACTTACAACAAGTGACTTAAAACAAGTGAGTCTAAACCAATTGGGACGATATTTATCATTCTGTTAAAGTTTAATACAGGCAACTTTAATTTGTGCAATTTTAAACCTTAATCCCTTGACTTAATCACTGTACTTCCAGAGCGCTTCACGCAAATGAAACAGTCGGGCGGCTACTACGTGACCGTCATAGAGGACACCCGCACGAAGAAGTTGATCGGCGCCGCCACGCTCACCGTGGAACAGAAGTTCATTCACAACTGCTCTTTGGTATGTTAAAACCTGACTGTACTTTATAGTTATACACATTAACCTTTTGAACACCAAACTGCGTATCCACTTGCCATGCCACTGACGCCACGGGGGTAAAATTTGGTTTTGTGAATAATGCCAGCCAAAAAGTGGGGTGTTTTTCAGTAGATTTTCATCAAAAAACGATCGATGTCAATTGCCGTCTATGGCGTTCAAAAGGTTAAAGTGTTATGACACACTGTACAGTCAGCTGTAAAAATATGGGTGTACAAATCATCTCAAAAATATGTCCCATAACTCTTATGTTAGTGAATTAAGAACTAGATATGGGATATATTTTTGAGTAAGTTGTCTACACCCATATTTTTACAGTTCACTGTACCATTGTGTAAATCTCACGAAAGCGGATTTTTTTCAAAAATTACAATTGTCTTTTTCAGCGCGGGCGACTAGAGGATGTGGTGGTGAATGATACGTACAGAGGAAAGCAGTTGGGAAAACTGTAAGTAATATAGTTGATAGTTGGTCAAACCAATTTGTCCATCAGTAAGAACTAGGAAAACTATACTCATCCTTTTCTTGTGGGTGCTAGTACTAGTGTAAGACAAAGATAGTATGATTCTCTCTGTCTATAATTGAAATGAGACAGTCCTTTGCCAAACTATAATTAATAATTTTACTAGGATTGTTTTCGATCTTAGCTGACCCGGTGAATCTTGTATCACCGATCGTATTCGTATTATACAGGGTGGCCAAAAAATAAGTGCATTCCCGTTGTCAGAGAGGTTTTGGGATTATACTGAGTAACTTTTACTATGGGACCAACCCCGAAATCGCGAAAAAAAATTTGTCTGTTTCATACATTTTGGCCGGTCCATTTTCTATGGGAGGGTAATTTTTTTTGCGATTTCGGGGTTGGTCCCATAGTAATAGTTGCTCACTATAATCCCAAAACCTCTCTGGCAACGGGAATGCACTTATTTTTTGGCCGCCGTGTATAAATGTACAGTGCTAAATGTCTCCATTTGGCACGTCATGGATTATCCAATAATTCTATGACAGATATCACTAACTTACCAAATAAGTATATACCCTACGTACATTTTTTTCGGAGCGGTTGTGGCACTTCCCAATTTATTAGACGTAAAATACAGAGCCTACCGCGAAACACGAAAATTCTTCCGCCTGTCCTCTCGACCTATTCCTATTTATTTGTGTGTTTACCACAGATATTTATAACCCGTATAACCCCCTTTTTTGCAGGATCGTAGTGACAGTATCCCTCCTAGCGCAAGAGGTCGGCTGCTACAAGATGTCCCTCGACTGCAAGGACAAGCTAATCAAGTTCTATGAGACCCTCGGCTATAGGATGGAGCCTGGCAACTCTAACGCTATGAACATGAGGTCAGTTGAGCCTGTAAACTTTTTCTGTAGGAGTTTTGTTAATTTTATATCGGATTTAGGTTTTTTGATGTGACATTTGTAAAGTGGCAAAAAATATAGAACTATGTACAAATAGTCTGTGCCATGTAAACATATAGAAGAAAAATGTTCAAAAAATTCGGCAATCACTTAGGAATTCGATGTCTTAATTATAAAGTAGTATCAACCATTTCTGATCAATAATATTTAATCTATGTATCTCGTATAGGTGGTAGACTGGTAGTTTGTAACGAATGTATATTTATATTATATGTATTTCGTAAATTACGAAACAAAAAAACATACTGATGATCCGTTCAAGGGTGTATATATTCGGTAATTGGGTCATGTCGTCCAAGTAGGTAAAAAGTAACTACTAGTACTTTTTAGTGCTCCGTAAAAAACTTCGTTCATAGAGCACTTATTTCAAATCAGATTATGATACCGATGATACCTTTCAAAGTATATATTTGTTATTTAGGAATAATTTTAAGTAGAAATTATGTCAGTATTGTACCTGAATTACCTGAATACAGTACAGTGATAAAACTACAACATAGTCCGAGTTGATCTTACGTCCTAGTCCCAAAGTGTAGGTACTTTTACTATTTTCATCCACAATAAAAACTCTTCCAGGTTCGAGGATCCCTCCTGACAATTAGCCGCCGGGACGTCCGACCTGCGCTCTAAACTGTAAGTCCCGCGCGCCGAGCAGTCTTCGCAACCCCACGTCATTACCCCACAGCACTACGCCATAGCACCCCGCGTTCTATACGTATGCATAGTACGCACGCGACTTAATAAGTTACCAGTGTTTCCTATTAGTGTTGAATAAAACGTAGTCTGATGGTCGTAAACATCCTTTTCTGATAAGTGGATGATGAAAGTTTTAATATTTTCCACGTTTTTAAGTGTATACCAATGACAGAAAATAGATCAATTACGGTGCTAAACAGCTAGGTTTGCTAAAGGTTGTTTCGTGTCTCATAATTGTTTCTAAAATACATTGTTTCATTTCATCCACATAATCTTTACATATTTGTTTATAAGAAAAAAGTTTTTGTCATTAACAGGTAGTTTGTTTTTCTGACCTGTTTATAAATTCATTTATCACATAACTTATTAAACATGCACCCTTTTCACCCGATCGTATTAAGCCGCTTGTGTATGAAAAATACTTTTTGAAATGTCAGTCAAAAGGGTCTGTTATCCTGGTGTTTTCTTTAGCGATAATCCCATGATTTCTACATCATTTTCACCAAACTATCCGCAAATCAAATTGACAACCGCAGTCATATTACTATCTCTTTCACTCTTGCTACTACCATGCAAGTGTGAATGAGAAGTATTACGACCCTGGTCATCAGTTTGGTTTGCTAGTATAGTGGTAAAATCAAAGAAGAATCGCCGAACAAAAACACCAGATTGAAAAAGTTTTGAGTGTTAAAATTTAGGCTGCATTCCACCCATTTTTCTGCTTGAGCTGTTGTGATTTCTGCTTGGTTGCCGTGTTTACAGTGCAGGGTCAATTGTTCTATCCATCAACAGCGTATTTTCACTTTGATTGCTGCTCGAATTTGAGCTTTACCTAGTACAAAATAAGGTGCATGACTGCCACCAAACGAAAGGTATTTTTTTGGTTGGTTTTGTGAAAATTCGCGCTTGATGGGGTGTGCGATTGATTTTGGATGTCCTAGCATATAATTTTGTTTTATTAGTGTAAGCTTTATATATCCGCTAGCGAGTGCTTGTTATTTCACCGTAGTTTCATTGTCATTATTTAGAAATTGTGACTTTAAAATTTGCTGGTTACTTTCGGAAACTAACTTAAGCAAAATCTACGCTTTGTCCGTAGAAAGTTCATTATTCGATTTATTAAGGTCTAATGTATATTTTAGTACTTATTACTATTAACTCTTTTTTTTAACTTGAGAGGTGAAAGTAACCAGCAAGCAATACTCGCACGGTTATATTGTGTTCATTCCATAGATTCGTTTATATATATAGATTGTCATGTTATGTAGAAATATATATGTGCAAAATCGTACTTAATTAATTATAACATAGTTGCTAACATTACATTATTATTTCTGCTAATAAAACATCATGCTTTACTTATATTTTGTTTCATTTATTTGATTTTTGAACGCGATAGACACAAGTAGGGCTAATATGGTCGGCTCTTTATCATTTGTCGCCATGCCTGTCACGTTCTAACAAATACGTAAGTGACGCATGGCATGACAGGCGATAAAAATGCGACCATGATACCGCTGCTCGGCTACGTCGTCATTACTAAACTAAAATGGAGTTGGGCGGGACATGTTGCTACAGCTTGGCAAAAAAGAGTAGAAATTAAAAAGTGGAAACACTGTAGTGTCGTCCCTTTCAAACCAATAAGTATAAGAAAACGGGACGGCACTACGGTGTTGCCACTTTTTAATTTCTACTCTTTTTGCCAAGCTGTACTAGGCAGACGACATTCGGAAGATTGTGGGTCACTTCTGAATGAGATTAGCTCTGATGCAGATATGATGATGATAGACTCTTAGCTTTGTTCTTACATTCCGAACCTTAAATGACAGTTCGATTGGTCAATCAATTTACTACCTGCGTTCGTACGAATTTTACTAAAAACCTGACAAGTGAGAGTCGAACCCGCACACCGAGGGTTCCGTACTTTTTAGTATTTGTTGTTATAGCGGCAACAGAAATACATCATCGGTAAAAATTTCAACTGTTGATACAGCCTGGTGACAGACGGACGGACGGACGGACAGCGGAGTCTTAGTAATAGGGTCCCGTTTTACCCTTTGGGTACGGAACCCTAAAAAATTTGTCACAGTAGACAGATTTGTTGGACAAATTGGGACAATAAAACTGTCATTTTAGTCTGGTATATTAGCAGCAGAGGTTAGTAAGCGGGCGAGGTGTTCACAATGATCTTGACACAAAAGCAACATTGTTTGCACACTAGAAAAAAAAACCAGAATTGTAAATTTTAAACTTTTATTTACAGAAGTGTAAATTTCAGTTGCAGACATAATAATATTTACCACACGACTTCGATATCAGTTCAATATCGGAAAACTTATCAACATATGCACAATAACAGTTTCCCCAGTATATTTAGTTCAAATCCCTTTTTCAGTTTGAATATAGGTACAATCTGTTATATATCTCATACATTCATATTGTTAATTATACTCTGAAATCGTTAAAATCCTGTCATGGTTTTATATATAATCCACACTGAATTTACTTTAAGGACATTTAGTTCTCATAATGGATAAATAAATATTTAAAGTTAGCTGCGTAATTGATGTATTGACGAAGGTACAAAGTTATACAATCTCGAACCTTATTCCATTGCGATAAAGTAGAAAATTGTACATCTGTTTGTGCCGTCGACAGTTTAAGTGTAAAAACATGGGTGCATTCTACCCTCTCTAGAATGTCGATCTTTTTCCACAATAATTATAAAAAAATCGATTTAGTATACATGTGAGAAGTTGAATACTTCCATATTTTAGCGGCAAGACTTTTGACCGTAGCCTTTCTGTTTACTACATACTTGAACTTAACGATCTATCGTTTGAGCATCGCTCGGAAAACTTTATGAATTAAATTGACGATATGTGACGTTATCCATAAAAAGGGACCTTATTGTCGATGGCGCTTACGCCATTATGAACGATGCTCCGATATAAATTCAATGCCGCGCGACGCAGTGCAGCGTAAGCGCCATCGACAATAAGGTCCCTTTTCATAGATAATGCCGCATATAACTCGCTCGATATCGATCGGCAGATCTCGTTCTTAGGCTGCCTTCGACTGATGCGGAGGAGATTAGTAGAGGAGACGTGTGGGATCAATCAATAGCCTCTATTGTAATCCATCGGAGAGAAGAAAACCATTGCTATTGGTTGATTCATGTCTCCTCTCATCTCTCCTCAGTGGAACGGCAGCCTTACGTCAAAAAGAAAGGTCTTGCCCAAAATTCGCGTATCCACAAAAGTAGATTAAACGTATAAATTCTGCCTCTCTAAGGCTTTCTTACAATAATCTATACAATCTTCTCGGAGTCTAAAGCGTATCGGATAGGATAAAATATTACTAGAGCTTTCAATGAGCAAATACCAAAAAATGTGATTTGATTTATTACAGAAAGTATAACACTTTAAACTCTCGCGTTTTGTACACATATTCAATTACACAAACGGGTCTACCGCGACCCGCGCGATTATATCGCGGTAGACCCGTTTGTGTAATTGAATACAGAAAGTATGTTCCACTAAATTTCCTAGTAACATTATTGTAAAATGCTTGATAAAGTAAAATGCTAGTAAAATTCATAGACCGACTCAGTCTGGGCTATAACCGCAAAAATCGAAGTTAGCAAATTGCGGGGATTTTTCTCTGTCACTCTAATTACGCCTTCGTTGGAGTAAAAGAGAAAGGTCCCCGCAATTTGCGAATTTAGGTTTTCGCGGTAGCCGCTCAGTTCCAACCAGCTTCCATCACTTATGACGTTGTGACTCAAATAGTGGGATTCAAAATGGCGACTCATTTTTTTTTTAACTTGCTCGAAACGGACGATAGGTGAAGTAGTCACAATGAATCCCATCTAATTATTCAAGGCATCAATTTAAATGGACATTCCCTGTCTCTGAATGGAAAACAACCTACCGGTACTCTTCTTTTTTAATATGCTTTGAAAATTGACGTTTACACGAGTTAAAAAACTTAAAATGGGGTTGGCCGGTGGAAGTTTTTAGCAGATGGCGCCATCATAGCTAACATAGCTTGCCCTGTCAATCCCTAGAAGTGAGTCAATTTTTTGTTTTTTAATACCCTGGATGCCAGCCCTTTAAGCCAAATCTCATAGAAAAAGGGCCAAGCTATGATGGCGCCATCTATGCAAACGTTTGACAGTTGCCAACCCCATTGCTCAGGTAATTTTAAGTGATGCGATCGTGATTAAATGTGATGCGTAATTTCATTGAAAAGAGATTAAAATTTTGCACAAATTATAAAGTTACCTGTGTCAGAAGTCAAACTTGTTTAACTTTTAATACTCGCATTATTAAATTTACCTAAGTTAACTAAAATCAGGCTTTATTTATTTCTAAAGTACCAAAGAAAGAGCAAGAGTATTTGGCCAACATTGTGAGAATGAGACAGCTATATTAAGTACCGGCTCCGGAATGTCGACAGTAACACACACACACAAGCACTTACACCGAATTGACACCCTCATTTCCGTGGCTTCCCCCATTCGTTCCATGGAACTTATTGATTAAGAAATAGAGTTCAAAATCTCACACATTTTAGTTCTAAAGAACAAATAGGGTATACGGTATACCCATTCTGTACCTGAGACACAGAGTAAAGTAAATATATATTTATTTATTTAAACTTTATTGCATAAATAAAAATAATGTACAAATGGCGGATCTGAACGAGCTCGGTGCCGTCGATTGGACAGAAACGGCGCTAGACAGAGAAGCATGGCGTTCCTTAGTGTCAGAGGCCAAGATCCACTTTCGGGTCGCTGCGCCACGGCAGTAAGTAAGTACAAATGGCGGACATAATGCCTGATGGCCTTCTCTACCAGTCAACCATCGGGCCAAACAGAACATAATTATATTGAATGACAAGAACTATAAGGACCGCGCGCAACCGAGCTGCATACATCGCTATTTTTAGAGCCTCGGTACTACTTACAGGGCTAACGTGTCTTATTTGAAATGTCCTTAGCCTATTGGGCAGTTAGGTAAAAGTCTGTGACAATCCTACTGTGCTCTTGTGCGGCATTTACGCAAACAAAAGGCGTCGGTCCACTGTTACTTTTTACACGATGACTATAGAATGACGTTTTAAGCAGACTCTGGTTCTAAGGTACAGAATTCCGATTGCACGCGCCCGCCTTGAGCTAACCGACTGTACAAAGCGAAGTTATATGCTAGAGTAAAATATGGCGACGGCTTTCTACCGTTCAGGGCCTGTGAAGTACTATTCAAAGCTCCCAAACCCAGGTACTTACAGTTAAATATGAAATGCTTTTTCAGAATATACACTTTCCCAAAAAAAAAGAGGAGTATACCTAATAGTTTACATAATATTGAAATTCAAAGAAAATAAACATCAATTAATTTTAGAACATGCATATTTTGGGAAAATGCTTAACTTTTCCAAAACCAACCTTTTTTGGAAAAGTAATATTAAATATACATATATTCAGTAAATATTCCTAATTCGGAAAAGTGTATATTTCGAAAAATTTTGGGCTTAATAAATGGAATCTCGGCAAGTAACTCCACGGCCCTAAGAATCTCAAACTGTCAATAGAGACGTGACCGAAAAAAAATGCGGCTTAAATTCTCTCACCTATCTAATAACAGTTCCAATTCTTTACAGGGTTAGTCCAAGATATGTCTGCAACGATTTTGATAGGACACGCACTGCAAGTGTTATTTTATCCCATTCATTGCCGAAGACGTGAATTCGCGTCACGAAACTATTTAATCGTAATTCGTCGACTATTAATGTGTTAAACGTCAAACTTCTATGAAATTATGACGTATAAATCGTCGGGTGACAAGCAAAAGTCACTAACTAACACCATTGAAATTATTGGACAATAAACCGTGTTACAAGTGTAACAAAGTGCATTGTTACTTAAATTTTTTGATAGTAATTAGTGACTTTTGCTTGTCACCCGACGAAATAACACTTGCACTGCGTGTGCTATCAAAATCGTTGCAACTAATCTTGGTCTAACTCTAAATATCAATTACAATATAATAAATTACCACATCGGGTCCAAAACCTGTAAGTCGTAGGTTGCAAAGATCACTTTAACAATACGAATTGAAAATTGAATCATTGTCAGGCAAAAAAAGTACAGTCGCCATCAGATATATCGGAGCGGCCGAGATGCTCAAAAACATCTGAACACGCGCTCTAATAATAAAGGCCTTTTCATCTGTGTCAGATGTTTTAAGCAGTATCCCGGTGACGACACTTGCGTTCGTGGCTCGAGTTCATAAATATGTATACATTTCTTCACCTTAACCCATTGCAATAAGGTGAAAAAATGTATACATAATTATGAACCCGACTGATATTATAGGCCTACTCTTCCACACACGCGGCCGGTGTATGCTCCCCCAGGTGGGTCCTAGGACACACTCTAACGCCGTGATAATGGAGGCGTGTTTAGATATTTATGAGCACCTTGGCCGCTCCGATATATTTGATGGCGACTTTACCACTTTGTCGGTTATCAATAAGGCACTAACCCCCTTATTCATATAAAATTTACGAGCCTGATTGTGATTTAGTTAAATTATGTTTTAGCCTTCGAGCAACACGGAAGGGAGGCGGCATTCGCACTATTTCCCCTCTGCCGAGGTACAAGATTAGCGCGTCAATCTAATCTAGCGCGGGTAATAAAACTAGTTGCACTTGGATTTTTCACTAGACCGAGTCCAGACGCGCGCGTGGATATACTGCTGCACAAAAATGCCTGTTTGCTCGGTTTTTTGTTATAAAAAGAGGTCGGGGACATCAAATTTACAAAAAGAAAGTGTTACATTTCACATGTAATATTTTTTTTTACATATCAGACGTTAAATTACATTTAAATACAATTATTATATTTTAGTCTCAAGTAATTGTTGGATATATCGATTTTGCTCGCTCAGTACAAATTGCGGATCGGTCGAGCGACAAATCCGACTTCACATCTCTCAGAATACAATGACATACTTCAACGAAAGTGTGTTAGTGTGCGTGTTGTGACACTAGTCACTCGTCCGTACACAAAAAGAGATCGAGGTTTGCAAGATTTGTCTTTGACGTGTGTCATTTTCTATGTATTTGTGTCGTCATTACAGATTGGATTTTGTATGTAAGTGTGTGAGAAATGCGACTGTGTGCACCTTTCCCCCCGCGAAAAATGGCAGAAAGATTTGTACGGCGAGATATCGCTTGGGCCCCTCCCTTCCGACGTGTCGGAAGCCGGTGTTGCTCGAAGGTTTTAGCCCTTTCTTACAAATACATAAGTCAAAATGACAGATAAGGACAAACGATTATTAGCTAATTGAGGTTTGTAGCGCGTTTATGAATAATGGGGTAAGACGTTACATAGAAATCGCATAGAAATCTCTTATTGACCGGCAAAGTAGTCCAGTCGACGTCAAAGATATGTTTACACTTTTTGCCTTATTACAAAGGAGTAAGGTGCAAAAGTGTAAACATATTTCGACGTCGACTGTACGTTTTTGTCTGTATAGAACACTTTATATTTAATTAAAACGCCTTATTGGCTTCTAATCTCACTGGAACGCTCTATTGGTGCATCAGTTATAACACTTGTTCCCAAACTTTCAGAGCTACTGATCAACATTATGACATTTTCGCTTCATTCGCTGCAGTGATTTGATAAATACATACATTTTAGTACTTATATACAATAATTAAAAACTTGAGTAAACTAAAAATATTAATAACTTGAATAACAATAAATAATCATAATACAATATTATCTACATTAATGATTAATATAGTAACATTTTAGAACAGCGTTTCTCAACCTTAAAACCCTTTGGAGTCAACGAAGATTTTTTCGTCATAAATTATAGTGCGAAAAAAGACCCCTAAGGTTAAGAAGGTTGAGAACCCCTGCTTTAGAATGTTTGGTAAGATCACGATAGAAACTCTGCTTTACCAACAGTCACCTTTATCTCGTTACCATAAAACACATTTTCGTTTGGCGAAAGTGCCACATATACGACATGCCATAAAACATAAGGCTCGGGGCCATCAAAAGTTTCGTCATACAGATGTATTTCATAATTGTTTTCCATCGTATTTTCTCGGAAACGTTCGTATTGGCATGCTACTTCAGTCAACCTCAGTATATACTTTTTGTACCGAGACTGACTGAAATATCAAGACACGTTCGTACGTTTCCGTGAAAAAACGATGGAAAATAATTATGCACCATATCTGTATATTTCCTAAATTTTGAAAAATGTTGCTGAACACCTGAAAGAGTAGAGTACGAAGGTACTCGTACATGCATTCCAAAATAAGGTTGTTGCCTGTAAAATATGCGGCTTTCCAACACAGAAGGGTCATTGCTTCATGTACAATAAGGTCCTTTTCATGTGAAATCCCAACATAAATTTGATAAAAATGTCCTTATTGAACATGAAACATAAGGACCCTTCTCTGATAGAAAGCCACATATGTAGTTGCTAGGGTTTAAAAGTTATGGGCCCATACTGCTAGGCTAGCCATTAGACATGTTGTATACCATTTTTCAGTTTATAAAAGTTTTGCGGCTTGTTTTGAGGCTTAATTTGAGCTAGCCTCCGTATAATCTTAACAAGCGTTAACACGCAATTACATAAAGAATATTGACCAGGTTCGATTCCCGGTTATGTATGAGAGTTTAAAAAAAAGTTTGAATGTCGTTATTATTAAATCTAAAATCGACGCCATGGTTCCTAAGAACAGATTTAGCTATCTCTCGTAGTTTATGACTTCTTCATATTGACCCATTTGGATTGATCGCCCTGTATACAAGGGCGGTGGCTGCGCCGTGAGCTTGGTAGCGAATTTCATAGGCCCTGACCCCGCGCTATCTCTCTCTGTCGCTATAGTATGCGCTCTTCACACATTCGACAGTTACCAAGGATACTCCCGGTACTGGTTTTCAAAGACACATAATTAGTCCCGGAACCGGTAATTCCCGGGACTCGTCATGCAATATCAGTCCCGCGAGCATTCACTAGTTACCGTATACTTGTATTTAGAAAGGCGGTGGCGGCGCCGTGAGTTTGGTAGCAAGTTTCATGGGTCCCTGCCCTCTCGCGCTGCGCCGAGCTTCCATCTCCCTCTGTCGCTGTAGTTTGCGCTCTTCACGCTTTCGTCGCATCTCGTCCATTTTCGAGGCGTTGTTTTCTGTAAATACTGTTGATGTGAACCATATTGCAACGGAATAAGGTTTACCAAAGGTCAGTAAAATGTGTTGCCGTTAGTACGTCTACATGCATTACAAATTTTCAAAAGAGTAGTAGACCACTCCATTATTAAGGTTATACAGGGTAAATGAACGGTTATTAACTTATTAGCATCCATTTTGTAGGAAAATTACCAGTTAGATGTTACATTTTTATCATAAAAAATATTATTGCAGACAGTACAAACTAACTACAAGAAATGGCTGGTATAACAGCACTCTGTGTCAGTGTTGTATTTATATACTTACGATAAAACATTCTCACAGAGACGGACATACATTAAAACGTGTTATTATTCAAATTACTCAATATGGAATTCCTTGCCGGCGTCTATATTTCCGTGTTCTTATAACCCGGCAACCTTCAAATCAAGAGTGAACAGGCACCTTCTGGGCGAGCTCGCTCCATCGTAGGCCACGTCTACGCCTCGGCTAGTCTGTGGCCATGAGTAAGCCCATTCATAATAATAAAAAAAAATATATGGTTCGCTCAAATCGCTCACGTTGGCTGACCTACGCAGTGAAAGATGCGTTTTAATACATTCAATAAGAAATATGTAGTTGATCGACTCATAAAAGCTTACCATCAACATTCTCCTCAATGGGTTCAAACTCTCCGTCCTCCCAGCCGCCGAGCGAGTCGTTACTGTTTTGTTGAGCCGCGAGCCGGTGCTCCTGCAAATAGGAAGTATTAACTACTGCAATGTTCTGCCGCCAGAGCGAAGCACTAATTTATTTAGTAACTGGTAATCTGTGGGCCCCTTAAGGGTGGTATTCCACCTGTGCAATGGGGTTGGCAACTGTCAAAGGTTTGCATAGATGGCGCCATCATAGCTTGCCCCTTTTTCTATGAGATTTGGCTTAAAGGGCTGGCATCCAGGGTATTAATAAAACAAAAATTTGACATAATTCTAGGGATTGACGGGGCAAGCTATGATGGCGCCATCTGCTAAAAACTTCCACCGGCCAACCACATTTATTTGTCTAATGTCACTCTTTCATTAAGTAAAATGTGAGACGCAATACACATTGGACAGACGGAATACCACCCTAAAGTAGAACGTCCAAGTTCGATACGTCCGGCTAGTCGCCCTAGATATCGCGAGATAAGGCAAGACTTAAAGGGTGTGAAGTGCTCAGTATAAGGAAGGGTGGCATTATTTAGTGTAGGAGTTATTTAAAATTTTAACCAGTTAAAGTTAAAGGTAGCTTTAAAGTCACAATTTAAAAATCATAATATTGAATTCGTTATATTGTATTAATTATTTATTGAAACTTTATTTATTATATATATCGTCATTATCATTTATTTATTTTTCTTTTTAGGCTAGGTCATTTATAACATGAATATAAAAGTAAAATACAAAAACACATAAAAAACAACAAAAAATAAGTATAAACACATTATAAAAAACCTAACCTAGGGTGCCGCCAGCAGCGGGGCAGGGCCATTATTATTACCTTGTGTTGCAGCGCTGGGCGCACGTATGTAGCGTTAGCGTTGTTGACCGCGGGCTCCGTCCACGCGGAGTTGTTCCACGTTTCCGAAGGACTCACCAGTTCCGCCTCTGCTGACTGAAACACAATACAATGTGTAATAGGGACAATATTGCTCAAATTGTTAACAATAATAAAAAAACCGGCCAAGAAGTCGGACTCGCGCACCAAAGGTTCCGTACAATTACGCAAAAAACGGCAAAAAAATATCGTTGTATGGGATGTATACGATATATATTTTAATTTTTAACAAGCACTAACTTGGAACTTCGGTAGCCGTTTAAGAAGTGTAACCCTCTTAAGGTAGATGTCGCTAGGGTCCTCTTGACCCGTAATATGGTGGAAAGATTTGCTGGCTATGGATGAGGTCTTGGTGGCTCAGATGGCAGAGCGCTGGAGTATCGATCCAGAGGCCGTGAGTTCAAGTCTCAAGTCCAAGACAGTAATTTTTCCACTTATAATTTGTTACACATTTGCCGTAACTTATTTTTAAAACGTGTTTTCCAATTAAAAGACACATCTAGATTGTTTACCTTATTTCTAATGCTAAAAAAACGAACTAGATCTCTCTAAAACACAAGCGATTGCGATACGCTGCATCCGCGCTGCACGACGCTCGCTAACTAGTGAAACGGCCCAGCGCGTAATGCGGACGAAACACTATTTTGGCGACAAAACGGCTCAGCTCAACGATCTTGTTGGATTGAAAATAAGGACAATATTCTAGAATATTCTTACGGGCTGTTCCTGTAACGTGCCCCACTCGCCGTTGTCCCAGTCGTCCTCGCACAGCGTGTTGAGCGGCGCCGCGGCGGCCGCGCTGCCGCTGCTCGCCGGGGACTTGGCGCTCGCTCCCGTGCCTATAAAATACACTAGTTTGTAACCCCCTTAGGGCCGGTTGCACCAAACTGTTCGTATCGTTAGAGTTCGCTAAATTTTTATGTATGGAAAGTTTCATAGTAAAGCGCCGGAGCGCGTCGGCTGACGTTAAGGGTAAGTGAGAAAGTAAGCAATAGGGTTGTTTCTGAACGCAACCTTAATTGACCGAATGTTTCTATTATTTTATCCATTCACTGGTTCACTCACTCTCTTCTTTCCTCAACCCATACCTAGTTAACAACGCTCTGTGTAAAATTAATTATTTTAATGAAAATACATACTTTTCATTTATAAAAAGTGTTTTTACTTCATACCACAACAAGGGTATTTTCCTACTAGTCAAATCAGCTTCCTTTAGAAATGTCAAAAGGATTTTCTAATATGGAATTTATATGAAAACGAATATAGTGACGTCATGCACGGACAACTCGCCACTTTTTTTTCTTTATTATATTTAAAGAAAAAATGCCGGGATAACGCCAGGAATAAGAAGAAGAAGATATTTAAAGAATAAAAAGCCCAGTAATATTTACAGGCAAAAATACAAAATTTAGATACCTATAGCCTACATCCTAAGACTAAGAGGTACGACCACTTCTTATATTTCGATCCGATTTATTAAATAGAAATTGTGCTTATAAATAAGTGCTGTCTATGTTTTTCTAATAATTATCTGGGGCTTTATTTCGTGCACAGTTTGAAATAATTTTGGATAATGTTTTACCGCATATAACGTTATGCTCATTGCCTATAACAATAATTGTGTGTGACACAAGAGAAAAAGTAAACAATTCTAACAACATTTGTTTACGAATAACACAAGTTAGGAATTGCTTTACCGTACACAACGTTATATGGTGTGTAGCAAAATAAAAATATGCGAATAGAAAGATAATTAAAAAGGAATAGAAAGAAATAGTGTTCACCTACCTACTTTTCCGCGTAGTGTGGCAGAAAACCTTAACAATTTTATTTTTATTTTTCAGGTCATCGGCGGATGGGTGTGATACGCAGAAGACATGATCTAGTGATAATTAGGAAAATTGTATATACGTAATATAATAAATAGGAATCAGATTAATCAATGAGCGGACTATTATTTTCACTTCGTTTACGTAACGATTTAAAAATCACGTCACATTAAATTATACATATACTTAAATAAATAAGAGCTCCACGAACAGTTTTGTGCGGAGCTCTAAAAACCGGCCAAGAGCGTGTCGGCCTGCGCACTAAGGATAATATCGTACCATCATATAGTACGAAAGAGGCAAAAACAAAAAGTGCCCTTTTATTTTTGGATTTCAGTAAGACTAGCTCTTCTTCAGGTATTGCAGATATTTTATACAAGTTTCGCTAATTTTCCTTTTATCAGTTGACTAAACCTTAGATCTCTACCAAATTTCAGCTCTCTAGGTTAAGTGATAATACTAGTTCTATTTTGATGATCAGTGAGTCAATCACCACATTTCAGGCCCTAAGCCATAGCTTTCGAAATATTTTATTGGATAGCTCGAGACACTGTAAAACACTGTTTTGTGTATATATGTATTGATAACCGATTATTACCTTTGCTCGGTATCGTCTTGGGTCGTCCCATTCGTTTTTCGTCAAGTTCTTAAATTAGTCCTATTCTGCTTTCGTCACTCATTCTACATTCGTTCCAATCGTCGGTGGCTTTCAATTTAGAATGAGTGACGAAAGCAGAATAGGACTAATTTAAGAACTTGACGAAAAACGAATGGGACGACCCAAGACGATACCGTTTGCTCGAGCACAGCCCTACGGTCGGTGTCAATAGTCAAACTACGTTTGGCGCGGCCCGAACTGTCAGACGTGGATTGCCCGCCATTACGTCGTGATTTACTTGAAGCTATGCCTGTTTTCAGTGTTTTATGTATTAAATCCTATATTTAATGATGTATGGTGTTTTCTCCTTTAACCTCTAGCCGCCCATACGTCAAAACCTTACCAAGCAGAATGAAATTTTATTTTGTCAACACAAAGTTCCAATTAGAATGGAACAGGAGACCTTTTTATAGGTCTCTGGGCGGCTAGAGGATAATATTATGTATGTATGTATGTATGTATGTATGTATGTATTACGTACCTGCGCTGGAGTCGATCTCGCCCCACGCCGCCATGTCCCAGTGGTCGGGGTCATAGTCGGACGCAGACTCGCTGTGCTCTAGTGACGTCATCGATGTAACTGATGAAGTTGTAGTTGACATGCTTGACGATGATGGTTGCTCTGAAAAAAAAATTAATATGTATTTTTACAGTACATATGGTGCTACTTTACCGCACTAGTGCGATGAATAGCACATTACGTAACTAGGTACGTATGTCAAAAATTTTAAGGGTCAAATGTACAGTCGACGTCAAAGATATGTTTACACTTTTTCAATTAATTGAAACACTTGTTCTGTCCAAACTAAACTACATGGATTTGGTGTATGGCCCACGTCTCCTATCAAAAACAAAACGACTCATACAGAGGGTGCAAAATGCTTGTGCTCGGTACTGCTTCAATATCCCGCCACGAGCCCATGTTACTCCATATTTAAATAAACACAATATTCTTAAAATGCTGCACCGACGCAAGCTTCATCTGGCAGGTCTCCTTTTTGGCGTAGTAAAATACAAATCCCCATCATATCTCTTCGAGAAGTTGTCATGGATGTCCACTCGCAGGTCACTTGGGGCTCGTAATTGCAGTGTACAATTGATGACACCTCGTCATGCGTCGGCGGCTTTCCGTGGGAGCTTTAGGTATGTCGCAACCAAGTGCTGGAACATTATTCCCCCCCCTCTCAGGAACCTAAAAAGTGTAACAAGTTTCAAAACCAAACTCAAAATACTTATACTTCAACACCAGCAGTCACAGGAGGCATTACGGCATGATACGAGTTGCTTTTAATATAATTTAATTTTTTTTTTTTTTTTTTTTGTTGTTTAGCCGAAAATGTTACATGTTTTACAAACAAATAGTCAACTCAATAATAATGTATACCTGCTTTTTCTGTCCTTTCCTCACGATCACACAATGCGTCTGTACTTGATCTGTACTCTGTATGTATATAGTGCTTGTTGTAATTTATTTCTTCGCTTCGTCCCACATTACAATTGCGCGTGTGGTTATCTTTCTTGTCTTTATGTAGCTATCTTATGTTATTTAATTTAATTCCCTTAGTGTACAGTATAAACTTTCAATTGTGTAAACTTGGCATGATCTCCATGGTCAACTGAGGAACTTTCACATTGACAAAATAAACTTCACCTCTTTAGTTATGTTGTATCAAAGTTGTATTTGAATTTATCACTTTTGCTGTATATATGTTGTCACCGGATATATGTAGTTATAAAAGTTATTTTCATATGAATGAAAGGTAAAAAAAATATATATATATATTTATCGCGTTGTACGGCATGGCCATTTTTGTTATTGTCTTGTCAATGTCAAATGTCATTTTCAGCTACTGCCATAGACAGTAGTCAAGATGGCGCCGGTCGCTGCTGCAAAGGCTGCGTTCAGCTTATGATAGGGCCGTGTCGTACGGCTGCGTTCGTGGCCCACAAATGGTCTCGCCGGAAGATCAGCGCTGGCCCTCGGGTCAGTATTATGCTGAGGCGAGCCCATTTCGTGGTAAACTTTAACGCTTTCCAACTTTATTAATATTTGTAGTTTTTAGTTATACTCTTGTATGTAATCTTAGTTTTAAGTTTATCACGAATAAAATGCTTGATTCTTGATTCTTGATTCCTATGTAATAAGGCGAAAAGTGTAAATATGTATCTTTGACGTCGACTGTACTGTTAATATGTTTGAATAGGTAATTTGCAACTAGTGTCGATGTTCGCCACTCATTGCGAATTTCCCATTTTTCGCACTTGTATCGTAATGTACTAAAACGAACTGTCATTAGGTGCGTAAGTACAGCGGATGTCTTTCTCCCTCTATATTGTTCGATTCGCAAAAAAATCAGAGCTTGAGCAATAGTAAAATGATTGGTGATATGTGTATATACCTATAAATAACTAATTATTTATAGGTATATACCTAAATATAGCATGAATACGTGACTCTAAAACATCGTTAGGGAACCCGGCATGGACAGCACGGACTTGGGGTGCTGCGCGCGCGCCGTGTCGGAGTGCGAGCGGTAGAACTTGGCCGTGACGGCGGTCACCGCCCAGCCCGCCCACGTTGCTGAGATGGAGTGGCCGTGAAGCATGGTTACATTGGTTACCTAGAGACCCCGGCTTGGACAGCACGGACTAGGGGTGCTGCGCGCGCGCCGTGTCGGAGTGCGAGCGGTAGAACTTGGCCGTGACGGCGGTCACCGCCCAGCCCGCCCACGTTGCTGAGATGGAGTGGCCGTGAAGCATGGTTACATTGGTTACCTAGAGACCCCGGCTTGGACAGCACGGACTTGGGGTGCTGCGCGCGCGCCGTGTCGGAGTGCGAGCGGTAGAACTTGGCCGTGACGGCGGTCACCGCCCAGCCCGCCCACGTTGCTGAGATGGAGTGGCCGTGAAGCATGGTTACATTGGTTACCTAGAGACCCCGGCTTGGACAGCACGGACTTGGGGTGCTGCGCGCGCGCCGTGTCGGAGTGCGAGCGGTAGAACTTGGCCGTGACGGCGGTCACCGCCCAGCCCGCCCACGTTGCTGAGATGGAGTGGCCGTGAAGCATGGTTACATTGGTTACCTAGAGACCCCGGCTTGGACAGCACGGACTTGGGGTGCTGCGCGCGCGCCGTGTCGGAGTGCGAGCGGTAGAACTTGGCCGTGACGGCGGTCACCGCCCAGCCCGCCCACGTTGCTGAGATGGAGTGGCCGTGAAGCATGGTTACATTGGTTACCTAGAGACCCCGGCTTGGACAGCACGGACTTGGGGTGCTGCGCGCGCGCCGTGTCGGAGTGCGAGCGGTAGAACTTGGCCGTGACGGCGGTCACCGCCCAGCCCGCCCACGTTGCTGAGATGGAGTGGCCGTGAAGCATGGTTACATTGGTTACCTAGAGACCCCGGCTTGGACAGCACGGACTTGGGGTGCTGCGCGCGCGCCGTGTCGGAGTGCGAGCGGTAGAACTTGACCGTGACGGCGGTCACCGCCCAGCCCGCCCACGTTGCTGAGATGGAGTGGCCGTGAAGCATGGTTACATTGGTTACCTAGAGACCCCGGCTTGGACAGCACGGACTTGGGGTGCTGCGCGCGCGCCGTGTCGGAGTGCGAGCGGTAGAACTTGGCCGTGACGGCGGTCACCGCCCAGCCCGCCCACGTTGCTGAGATGGAGTGGCCGTGAAGCATGGTTACATTGGTTACCTAGAGACCCCGGCTTGGACAGCACGGACTTGGGGTGCTGCGCGCGCGCCGTGTCGGAGTGCGAGCGGTAGAACTTGGCCGTGACGGCGGTCACCGCCCAGCCCGCCCACGTTGCTGAGATGGAGTGGCCGTGAAGCATGGTTACATTGGTTACCTAGAGACCCCGGCTTGGACAGCACGGACTTGGGGTGCTGCGCGCGCGCCGTGTCGGAGTGCGAGCGGTAGAACTTGGCCGTGACGGCGGTCACCGCCCAGCCCGCCCACGTTGCTGAGATGGAGTGGCCGTGAAGCATGGTTACATTGGTTACCTAGAGACCCCGGCTTGGACAGCACGGACTTGGGGTGCTGCGCGCGCGCCGTGTCGGAGTGCGAGCGGTAGAACTTGGCCGTGACGGCGGTCACCGCCCAGCCCGCCCACGTTGCTGAGATGGAGTGGCCGTGAAGCATGGTTACATTGGTTACCTAGAGACCCCGGCTTGGACAGCACGGACTTGGGGTGCTGCGCGCGCGCCGTGTCGGAGTGCGAGCGGTAGAACTTGGCCGTGACGGCGGTCACCGCCCAGCCCGCCCACGTTGCTGAGATGGAGTGGCCGTGAAGCATGGTTACATTGGTTACCTAGAGACCCCGGCTTGGACAGCACGGACTTGGGGTGCTGCGCGCGCGCCGTGTCGGAGTGCGAGCGGTAGAACTTGGCCATGACGGCGGTCACCGCCCAGCCCGCCCACGTTGCTGAGATGGAGTGGCCGTGAAGCATGGTTACATTGGTTACCTAGAGACCCCGGCTTGGACAGCACGGACTTGGGGTGCTGCGCGCGCGCCGTGTCGGAGTGCGAGCGGTAGAACTTGGCCGTGACGGCAGTCACCGCCCAGCCCGCCCACGTTGCCGCCGCGTTGCTGAGGGATGGAGTGGCCGTGTGGACGTCCGCCTCTGTAAACGACAGTTGTTGATAATAGTATTTTATACAATCGCGATATGATCATCTATATGTATACCTATACCTACACAGTGGACAATAAAAACTTTCTTATTCTTATGATGAGCAGCTTTTCAGTTGAGTACCGGGGAACGACATATAACAACAGGATATTTTTTATCAAACATCACCATCATTCCACGCAGACGAACTCGCGGGCAGAAACTAGTTAGTTCAGTTCAAATACGGTTAGTTCCCGATTTACCGGATTCTCGTTTTGTCGGATTCTCGTTTTTTTTTTTTTTTAAAATTATGCATGGGTTTACTCATGGCCACAGACTAGCCGAGGCGTAGACGTGGCCTACGATGGAGCGAGCTCGCCCAGAAGGTGCCTGTTCACTCTTGATCTCGTATTTTTTTTCTCAGGTTTTGAATTGTGACGTCCTAAAGAAAATCCGGCGAAACAGGAATCCGACGAAACAAGAATCCGGCGAATTGGGAACTAACCAAATATGCTTTACACTGCATATGGTGCTACTTTTCGCACTAGTGCGGCAATAAGCACTTTCCGTGCCTATGTCGAAAATTTAAACGGCCATATGTACTGTAAAATGTTGTACGATACACGTGCGAATAGGTAATTCGCAACTCGTGTCGATATAAAACACTCCCTTCGATCGTGTTTTAATTTATCACCACTCGTTGCGAATTTCCTACTTTCAGCACTTGTATCGTAAATAACTATTAATCATGTAGGGCTAGCAACAAGCACTTATGAATACCATCCCAATGTTTTTGGACTAGTTCGTTAGTTATAAGAATAGTATCTCAAAGTTTTTGAACAGCAAATTTTAGACAAAATATTGTGTGAGTATTGTAAGAATAATATTTTATTTAAGATCACAATGACAAAACTATTATAAACTATTATTAAAATTAAGCATTCACTTAATAAATGGACATTATTGGTTTGGTAGGTACATTCAATGTCAATCTTAAAATCTAGTTAACAATTTACTAAACGATGTCAAAGATTACAATACAATACAATTCAATGCAAAGTATTGTAAGTGTTGTTTGATACATACCCATTCCTTCCTTCAGACTTGGGTCTTCTGAAACCTTCTCTAACTTGCCGAGGAAGCCCTTGATAGTCCTGAACGCTGCGTCGCGAACCTACAAGTATTGGTATAATCAAAGAAATTAATTGTGCAAGATGTGAAAGGACTGACCCCCTTATTCATAAACGCGCTTACAAACCTCAATTAGCTAATAAGCGTTTGTTCCTTATCTGTCATTTTGACTAATGTAAGAAAGGGATAAAACATAATTTAACTAAATCAGGGCTCGTAAAGTTTGGTGAATAAGGGGGTGAGACACAATTTCGTGCTTTTAAGAGCCAACATCAGGAGTGGTCATTTCTCCATACAAACGTACTCGACTGTTTTCTCCGTGGGTTTTGATGCTAGAGCAATGATTTTTTCAACACAGATTAATATTGTCAATATCTGTGTTGGACCGTTTTGCTTTTTTCGATATTTTTGTTTTTTAAGGCGCTAGAGCCCTTTAAAAATGGCCAAAATGGCCTAATTGACTATGCCGCAATGAGAGGCGTGGTATTCAAAATTGATATCATTTAGCCAAAAAAGCAAAACGGTCCGACACAGATAATTTCATAATCATTTAGATTTCCAAATTTGGTTACGATTGATTGTTTTGGAGGAGGAAACAGTCGAGTACGAAACCTCGATTTTTGATATTTTTACGCAGGATTTTTCGCCTTGTCCTTATCGCACTAGTTTTAGCTTCCGCTTCCGTTAGCAAGACGGGTATATTTACCTAAAATATTTAAATCTCAGCTCCTGTTTCGTCTTAATTTGATACCTAAACGAGATGGTGTTGCACGGCTCCATAAATTAGAAGGTAATTTTGATTGTCAGAAGTTGAAAAAAAATTGTCAATCTAGCATTAGAGTCTGTGCGGAAAGAGAAGAGTCGTGGAATGTATGGGATCCAATACATTCTAAGACTCTTCTCTTCCCGCACACATGCTATTAACACAGGTTAACGAACTGTTTGCCTCAACACTCCAGTTACAAAAGCGACTCGATTATTTTAAAGGTCAAATAAATTGAACACATTTTAATGAACGATAACAACATTCGCTTCGAAATGAGAACAAAGTCATCAGAGATCGTCAACCTTATATTTATTATCTATGTTTTTAGTTTAGAGGAACTAGAGGAAGTCAGATAAAGCACTACGAATGAACTTTTGTTTATAGGTACTTTGTCATTGCAAATACCATGCAGAGTTAGTGTGGTCTCACTCTGTTTGTCACTGGGGCAATATACGGACTGTTGTGGAACAACGCAGGCACAAGCACAATCTCTAAGGGCTCATTTAGACGATGCGAGAATTCGCATGTGAGTTTCATTACATTGCGGGTTTTGATCGGTCGGTTGAATTAGACGTAACCAAGAGTCCGCAATGTAACTAAAATCGCATGCGAGTTCGCGCGCCGTCTATATCAGCCCTAAAGAGGAATAATCTGTCTCAACATGGATCATTTACCTGTTTCTCCGGATCGTTAGTCAAAGGACACAACGCCGGCAGAACTCTGTTAGCCACCTCAGCCAACAGGAAGTACTGCTGTGTGGCCGCGAGCGCTAGCACTCCGGCTTGCCGCGCGGGCGGGAAGGCGTCCCGGGTGGCTCGCACGAACGCCGACACGAGGACCTTCTGTCGGATCTGCGGGTGCAAGTGCGCAGCAACCTTGCCTAGGCACACTGTGGTGTTTGTCCTAAAAATATATACACCTATTAAGGCTTGGCCACATACAGAGCGCGACGCAGCGCCGCGTCCGCGCCGCGTCCACGCCGCGCGACCGCGGCACATGCTAACAGGTTACCGACGTCAAACAGACTGCGTCCCGCCGGTATCACGCCCCGCTTCTGTCGCGCCCCGCGCCGCGCGGCCCCTTGCGTCCGCGCGGCGCGTGCGCAGCGCTGCGCCGAGCGAACGCGGCGGCCCGCCGCGTCGCGCAAGGTCACATCAGTAGGATCGGACGTTAGGCAGCGAGCGGTGCGCCGCGTTCCGGAGCGCGGCCGCGCCGCGTTCACGCGCGCCTTGAGAGCGTGAGGCCGGCGCGATCGGCGCGCGCCCTGTTTGACCAGGCTTCGCGTCGGCATCACGCGGCGCGGACGCGGCGCTGCGTCGCGCTCTGTGTGTGGCCAAGCCTTTATAGAGCAATTTTTTTCAAACTTTTTCATGACGCGACCCCCTTCCCTTAGTACGAGCACAGAATAAATAATAGTACTAGGTACAGAAGACTCACTCTCTAACAAAACGCGTCTGTTACGATCAGCACAGATATGGCCGCTAGGTGGCGACAGCGCCACGCGCGGCTTATGGCTTTCCCCAAAATTGGGGTGGAATGGATGTACTTTTAGCTACTTGTAGCAAAGCGACGAAATCGCGGAGTGAGCCACTCCTGGTGCGAGCAAAATGTTTCGCTTATGTATAGTTTTAAGGCTGGCAGAGGCGACCCATGGTTTGAAAACCACTGTTATAGAGGAATCGTAGAACCTGGTTGCCGTTGTAATAAACTGTAATATTTTCGTCAAATATTTTGAGCTGTCGCCAACATCGGAGCGGCCAAGGTGCTCAAAAATATCTGAGCATGCGCTTTAACGTCTTGATAATAGGCTGATTTGTGAACACCTTGGCCACTCCAGTATATCTTATAGCGACTACACAGTATGGCTGATAGTACATACAGTAGCGACCAAAAGTATTTTGACAATGATAATAACGTTGGTATTGTATGAAACATATTAGTTTTTTCAAATGATTTTTTGATAATTTAATCAATGGCTTAAAAGCTTCTTGAAACACGTAAAAAGCTTAGTTTCATCGAATGAAAATATAAACTTGGCAACAAAAAATGACAATTTACGGGTTCAAAAGTATTTTGACACGGTTCTTTTTTACAATTTATTTGAGAACAGAGCCGCAGAATTTCAATATTTTGGAAGTAATTACATCTGAATACTTCTCTTAATATGCCAAACATAAAGCATATTCGAACGATTTCAAGCAAGCTGGTGCGGCTGCACTTTAGAAAGATAAGTAGCAAGCTGAGGTTTCGCGGACTTTTGGTGTATCACTGCATCTGATTTCTGTCTGAAATAAGCAGTTCAAGGCTCAAAACTGCATCACAAATAAGCATAGAAGCGGTTGTCTCGAAAAACAATTTCTACAACTGATCGTGTAATAAAAAAGATTTTAGTAGAACACCCATGGAAGCGTACAGTAACAATTAAAAATTAACTAAAAAATAACTATAATGTAAAGGTTGTTGTTTTTACTATTAAACTACTTTTAATAGAGCATGGATTACATGGTCGATGCCCATTAAAAAAATATACATATTTCAGCAAAGAATAAGGTATCCCAATTAGCATTCGCGATTCGTGACAAGTTGTGGACAAGTTCCAATTGCTCAAAAACTTTATGGAGTGACGAAAGCAAGTTTAATTTAATGTCGTCGGATGGTATCAAGTATGCGCGTCGTCCAAATAACAAAAGACACGTTGTGCGATACCAGGTACCCACCCAGTCTAGCCTGGTGGCATTGGTGTCCCTAACGTAATGGCTTGGCGATATTTTTCTCGCCATGGAGTCAGGCCTCCCGTACGAATTGATGGGATAATGGATCGATATGTATATGAAAATTTACTGTACACACAAATGATATCATATACAAAAGAAAATATGCCACTTCGCTGGGTTTTTCAGCATGATAACGACCTCAAACACAAATCCGATCATGTAAAGGCTTCTTTAATGCAAAAAAACCTAGGTTTTTGAGTGGCCTAGTCAAGGTACTGATCTTAATGCTATAGAGCTTTTATAGAAAGCTTTGGATCGTCCAGTGTGAGGTGCAGAAATAATTCAAACAATGGGGTTTTTTCCAAGGTCTTCAGTCAGAATGGGCGAACATACTATATGATCATATACAGAAGTTAGGGGACTCTATGCCGTCTCGATTTACTGCTGGGAGGAAAGCCAGAGGATATGCCATTAAATATTAATGAAATGTTTTTTTTTAACCGTCTTGCCAGTTCAGCAAAAGCATTTAATTAAAGTGTCAAAATACTTTTGATCTACCTGTAGCGCAAATTATCAGTTTTAATTCTAAGTCTGTTGTTTAGTTTTAGTAATCTAAGTGGAAACGTAACAAATGAAGGGTGAATAAAATATAATCGTAACGTAATGATTAAATATATACCCTATTCATAAACATATTGAAAGAAGTTCGTTTGTCAAAATACTTTTGATCGCTACTGTATAACAAGCCATCCACAGATCAAAGAATGGTTATTGGTGGTCTATAGTTCGTTTTTTTTAGCATTAGAAAGAACTTGCAAGAAGGTAAGCGATCTTGACATGTCTTTTAATTGAAAAACGCTTTTTAAAAACCAAAAACTAATACTTATGAAAGCAGAAGAATGTAAATTATCGTATTAGATTCATAATTGTTACATATTTGCCGTAACTTATTTTTAAAATGTGTTTTTCAATTAAAAGACACATCAAGATTGTTTACCTTTTTTCTAATGCTAAAAAAAACGAGGTATAGTAAGTTCCACGCGTGCAAGTAAACATCTGTAAGGTTTTCTATTATAGGTATACATTTCTCAATTAATTTGTGGCACTACTTCCTAACTACTCATACCTTATGCCGCCCTGGTCATCTTTAGACTGCAGCCTCGCAAAGTGCCTCAGCACCTCAACGTTGAGATTATTGTAGTTGAGCTTCGACGCCAGGTGCACTATGGACTTGACCGTCTGTTCGCGTATAACGGGGTTGTTGTCTATATTCCTAACTACTCATACCTTATGCCGCCCTGGTCATCTTTAGACTGCAGCCTCGCAAAGTGCCTCAGCAACTCAACGTTGAGATTATTGTAATTGTGCTTCGACGCCAGGTGCACTATGGACTTGACCGTCTGTTCGCGTATAACGGGGTTGTTGTCTATATTCCTAACTACTCATACCTTATGCCGCCCTGGTCATCTTTAGACTGCAGCCTCGCGAAGTGCCTCAGAACCTCAACGTTGAGGTTATTGTAGTAGAGCCTCGACGCCAGGTGCACTATGGACGTGACCGTCTGTTCGCGTATAACGGGGTTGTTGTCTAGATTCCTAACTACTCATACCTTATGCCGCCCAGCCGGCCTAGCCAAGGTTACAATCGCTTCGGCAACGAAAACCATTATGTCTCTCTATCACCCTTCCATATTAGTGCGACAGTGACAGTTGCGTTTCGATCGCTACGGAGCGTAAGCGATCGGCATCTTGGCTACGCGGCCTGGTCATCTTTAGACTGCAGCCTCGCAAAGTGCCTCAGCAAATCAACGTTGAGATTATTGTAATTGAGCTTCGACGCCAGATGCACTATGGATTTGACCGTCTGTTCGCGTATAACGTGGTTATTGTCTATATTCTTAACTACCCATACCTTATGCCACCCTGGTCATCTTTAGACTGCAGCCTCGCGAAGTGCCTCAGAACCTCAACGTTGAGGTTATTGTAGTAGAGCCTCGACGCCAGGTGCACTATGGACTTGACCGTCTGTTCGCGTATAACGGGGTTGTTGTCTAGATTCCTAACTACTCATACCTTATGCCGCCCAGCCGGCCTAGCCAAGGTTACAATCGCTTCGGCAACGAAAACCATTATGTCTCTCTATCACTCTTCCATATTAGTGCAACAGTGACAGTTGCGTTTCGATCGCTACGGAGCGTAAGCGATCGGCATCTTGGCTACGCGACCTGGTCATCTTTAGACTGCAGCCTCGCAAAGTGCCTCAGCAAATCAACGTTGAGATTATTGTAATTGAGCTTC
Organism: Cydia fagiglandana; assembly: GCF_963556715.1. Lineage (NCBI taxonomy): Eukaryota > Metazoa > Arthropoda > Insecta > Lepidoptera > Tortricidae > Cydia > Cydia fagiglandana. The sequence continues at coordinate 13,727,931 of NC_085949.1, read as the reverse complement.
GACGCCAGATGCACTATGGATTTGACCGTCTGTTCGCGTATAACGTGGTTATTGTCTATATTCTTAAATACCCATACCTTATGCCACCCTGGCAGCGAACTGATATACATGGAAGTATTCTGTCCGCTCAGTTATGACCCAACGTAAACTATTCGATTGTAGGCGGTGCTTACAAACTATTCGATTCGCAACTTCAGTTCGTCCGAGATGACAGTTAGTGACGGATGGCTAAATAGATTTATAAAAACAACGTTTTTTTGTAATTAAAAATGTCTTCATGTGTCGTGAAGTGGTGCAGAAGTTATTATAGTTCATACCAAGGATAGTGGAATCACTTTTCACTTGTAGTAAACAGATAACTTCAGTAAAATTTGGAATTAAACATGACGATTTGTTTTCAATACTACCGTGCTAAGCTAAAACGTAATAACTGCATACGATTTTCATAACAACATACGACTTTTTAAATTGCGAGGATAATAGGGATGGTGTTATGCTAAATGAAGTAGACTATTTTATTAACTTGTGCTTGGTTTAGGTATATTCTATATAATTATAAATGTAGTAATGAATTCTTTCTTACAGATTTGTATTTTCCTTTTTTATTTCATGAAATGGAGCTGTAAAAAAACTACCTAATTATTTCAAATTAATCATCAAATTTGATATTATCATTTTATATTACTTTCCATTCAGATTCCCACAAGATGCTATTCGCAGAGACTATGGAAAAAAGCTGTCCAATTAGAGAGACATGAAATTAAGTGGATGCCTGGAAAGATATCTAGAATATGTTCTATTCATGAGATATAACTCGTGAGATAATCATACCCGGTCTTCTATATGTAGATACACTTCCACTGAATTAATTTAACAAATACACACATTATCTGAAAATGTTGATCATTCGAATCCACCCTCTACCGTCACATATATGTAGGTTCTCTCTCAAGCCATTTCCCATACAAAATTTTAAGTTTGCACCTTTTTCTACTGACAAACTTGCTTGACCGGCTATATACATATACAATATTTCCATTGGAACTGAAAGTGGGGATTTATTGTGACTCCGCCTATTCAAATATTTTTGACCCGATTCGTGTACCCATGTAAATTTTGCAGGCTGTATATAGCCAGTCCGAATTCTAAGATCAAGTTTACCATACATTTACAATGGCGTACTTGATCTTAGAAAAACGGACAGACTATACCTGAACGTGACTTCACACTGCCATAAAAATTGATAATAAAATATACAAAATACTTATTATAGCGGAATAAATTTATAGAACAATGATATATTTACTTATGTTGAGTTAGTCTGTCATTTCTAAACAAAATTTTAACTAGTTATCTTTTAATCTGCATTAAATTATTATACGTGTATTATTTGACTGGTTCTTCAATGTATGGCATAAACCTATCCCTGTCCAAGTCATATTCTAATCAAATATGGACCGCGAACTCTCAGCGGCCAGTACGTACAGCAAGAAGGTTATTAGCGGATTAATGTCGCTGATTGGTAGTTATTGACATTATATGCATTTCATCTACACTTAGCTATGTACCATTAGTGTAAAAAAGATGACTATTATTTTGTTTACCAGCTTTGATTACAGGCTCTGTAAACGCGTCGTCTTATTTAAATGTAGGCGTAATTTTGTATGTGTGCTAATTTGGCCCGAGAATTTGAACGGTAACGTTCCTAAAGGCGGTTTCCATACTAAATATATGCGTTCACCGCACCCTGGTCATCTTTAGACTGCAGCCTCGCGAAGTGCCTCAGAACCTCAACGTTGAGGTTATTGTAGTAGAGCCTCGACGCCAGGTGCACTATGGACTTGACCGTCTGTTCGCGTATAACGGGGTTGTTGTCTAGATTCCTAACTACTCATACCTTATGCCGCCCAGCCGGCCTAGCCAAGGTTACAATCGCTTCGGCAACGAAAACCATTATGTCTCTCTATCACTCTTCCATATTAGTGCGACAGTGACAGTTGCGTTTCGATCGCTACGGAGCGTAAGCGATCGGCATCTTGGCTACGCGGCCTGGTCATCTTTAGACTGCAGCCTCGCAAAGTGCCTCAGCAAATCAACGTTGAGATTATTGTAATTGAGCTTCGACGCCAGATGCACTATGGATTTGACCGTCTGTTCGCGTATAACGTGGTTATTGTCTATATTCTTAACTACCCATACCTTATGCCACCCTGGTCATCTTTAGACTGCAGCCTCGCGAAGTGCCTCAGCACCTCAACGTTGAGATTATTGTAGTTGAGCTTCGACGCCAGATGCACTATGGACTTGACCGTCTGTTCGCGTATAACGGGGTTGTTGTCTATATTCCTAACTACTCATACCTTATGCCAGGGCTCGGAACCGGTATTTTTTAAAAACCCCGAAATAGTCCAATATTTTGAACTATTTTATGCTCTTTAGATAGGACTGAATCATGTATTTAGGTAACAACTTCGTATTATTAGATTGTCCCATTAAAAATGAAATAATAAACCAAAGAACGAAAACGAACGTAATAATACCGGTATTTTTGTATAGAACAAATACCGGTTTCCGACCCCTGCCTTATGCCGCCCTGGTCATCTTTAGACTGCAGCCTCGCGAAGTGCCTCAGCATCTCAACGTTGAGATTATTGTAGTTGAGCTTCGATGCCAGATGCACTATGGATTTGATCGTCTGTTTAGCGGAAGCAGTTATAAAGTTGACCCAAAATACTTTTATTAAGCTATGAGCTTCATCACATATGTTCCTTGAGTAATTCTAAGCATTTCAAGCCTGGGAGGCAATAAGAAATGTGTGTCTACTCGGATTTGTAATGGATTCAGACTTTCTACCCCTTTTTAACCCTGTTAAGGGATGAATTTTACAAAACGCTGAAATTACTTTTCCTGTCTTTTAATAATATCCCCAAATACAAAGATTCAAGTCCCGCGTTCGAAAATTTTTTTGATACGTAGGTTGCCCTGAAAATTTCGGGAATTGCATACTTAGGAACGTATATTTGACATGTGTTATACCTCTTTGTTACAAGCATAGTCTCATTATTCGAAAACACTGGCCACTTAGAAAAAAAAAACAATGTTCTATTTTCAATTGTTTTTTAAAGTCGTTGAGTCGCTGGTGAAAATGGAGCTGTCCCGCGAAAGTTTTAGAGCAATGATTTATTATGACTTTAAAAGTGGATTAACACAACAACAATGTGGAGACCGATTGACTATTGCTTTTAGTAGTGAAGCACCTTCGAAGACGACAATATACAGGTGGTATTCGGAATTTCAACGTGGCCGTGTGTCTCTTGCGGATGACGTACGTGAGGGTCGACCGAAAACTGCCGTTACCGATCAAAACATCGATGTTGTTCGCCAACTGATAAAAGAAGATAGGCATGTTACATATCGGGAAATTCAGGAGACTTTAGGCATTGGAATGAGTCAGGTACAAGTTATTTTACAGCAAGAGTTGGGCGTGCGGAAGTTGTTTTCCCGGTGGATTCCTCACTTGTTATCTGACGACCAGAAAACGGTCCGTGTCAATTGGTGCCACAAAACCCTAAAAAGATTTAATGGAGGAAGCTCAACTGCCGTTTTTAGTATTGTGTCAGGTGACGAGTCATGGATTTACGCATATGAGCCTGAATCCAAAAACCAATCTCGAGTATGGGTTTACGAAGACGAGCCGAAGCCAACAAAAGTTGTTCGTTCTCGCAGCACGATCAAAAAAATGGTAGCCACGTTTGTCTCCAAATCGGGTCACGTGGCGACTATTGCTCTTGAAGATCGAAGAACTGTCAATGCCGATTGGTATATAGGCGTTTGTTTACCGATTGTTTTTGCTGAACTGCGAAAAAATAACCCTAACCGCCGTATTATACTACACCATGATAATGCCAGCCCTCATACTGCTCAGAAAACAAACGACTATCTGAAGGGCGAAAAAGTCGAATTACTGGACCATCCTCCGTACAGCCCCGACCTAAGTCCCAACGATTTTTTTACTTTCCCGAAAATAAAGAATCGGTTGCGTGGTCAGCGTTTTCAGACCGCGGAAGAAGCAGTCCACGCTTATAAAATGGCCATTTCGTCAACCCCCAGTTCAGAGTTCAATAACTGTTTTGAAAACTGGTTTCAGAGAATGAAAAAGTGCATTAAACACAAAGGAGAATACTTTGAAAAACAATAAAAGTACTTTTATTTCATTTAAACGCGTATTTTTTCCAATTCCCGAAACTTTCAGGGCAACCTACGTATCCATACAAACTTTTAACCCCTTTTTCACCACCTTAGGGGATGAATTTTCAAAAACGCTGAAATTAGTTTTCTTGTATTTTAATAATATATCGTTTTACGAAGTTTCAAATTCCTAGCTTAAAATAAAACTTGAACCCCATACAAAATTTCATCCCCTTTTTAACCCCCTTAGGGGTTGAATTTCTCAAAATCGCTTCTTAGCTCTTGTACACTTTATAAATGTAATCTAGTGTGCAAATTTCAACTTTCTATCTTTTGTAGTTTCGGCTCCGCGTAGCAAAAATCTCTAACCAAATTTAGTAGTAGTAGTAGTAGTAGTAATCACTTTATTGTACACAACACAGGTTTACAAAAATAAATTACAGTAATGGAAGTACAAAGGCGAACTTATCCCTATAAGGGATCTCTTCCAGCTAACCTTCGATTAGATGAGAGGAAAACTCCAGTCAGGTCAGATAGACAAACTTACGGGATGTACAGTAATATTTAGAAAAAGTAAACTAACGTATTGTCAACTCATAAAATACATAAATAATATTATCGAATAAAATACATAAAATACATACTAGCATACATACAATACAATACAATATATATATATATATATATATATATATATATATACAAGTTTAAAGTAGAAATAAAGGTTAGTACTTAACCAGATCACGCTGATTGGAAAGCCAAAGCTTCTTCAGATTAGCCTTGAGTGACGCCACAGACTGGGACCGCCTGAGCGACAGGGGCAACTCGTTCCACAACTTCACAGCGCGCACCGTAAAAGAATTTGCATATGTTCGCGTCTTATTAGGCGGAATAGTAAGCGTGAGATTACAGCTAGATCGTAAACGGTGATCACTTCCTTCAGCCAGATAGCTAAATCTTTCCGTTAGGTAAGATGGGGAACGGGGGTTGAAGAGTATATTGAACAGCAACGACACGACATGCACATCTCTGCGTCGGCGGACCACCTTTTAACCACCTTTTAATTTTTTCACCTTTTTACGTTTTTCTTGTAAAATTACTATGAAACTGAAAAAACACATTTATGTGCAATGTTTTCTACGTCTTTGGTTTATACGAAAATGATACCAAACTTGCCCTAGTACCCACCAGGATCAGAATAGATTTTTTTTAAAGATGACGGGTGGCGGCCGTCTTTGTACAACCCCAGGCTAGAAATGCTTAGAATTACTCAAATATCAGATGTGATGAAGCTCATAGCTTAATAAATTTTTTTTGGGTCATGTATGGCAGCGTTACATAACTGATTCCAGTAGTTCGCGTATAACGTGGTTGTTGTCTAGATTCCTAACTACTCGTACCTTATGCCGCCCTGGTCGTCTTTAGACTGCAGCCTCGCGAAGTGCCTCAGCACCTCAACGTTGAGATTATTGTAGTTGAGCTTCGACGCCAGATGCACTATAGATTTGACCGTCTGTTCGCGTATAACGGGGTTGGTGTCTAAGAACCCGTGTACCACTTGGGGGAAAATTTGGTCGTTTACCTGTGAAAAAGTAAGATTTTGTGTCGATTGTTCGGTATATATTCCAGATTTTTCGGCTGTAATGAAACCACGCAACGCGTGAAATGGGTCGCGTTCTTAGTTGCCTCAAAGATTTTAACTCATAGACACAGTACGAGTATAACCCGATACGATCACTTTTAGCAAGATTTTAAGTGTAGCTGTAGAACGTAGCTCATAACTTGTTTTCAAAGATATTTTCACAGATAGTACCATCAGAAGCCGATTTTACTGTAGGGTATATGGGTTAGAGAAAATATTGGGATACATAAAATAAATACTAACCCTTTTATTCATAAACGTTTACTAAAGTTCATAAGCCGATAATAATTGTTTGTCCCTTTCCATCATAACAATACGTCGGAAAAGGACAAACGATTATTATCGGCTTGTCAACTTTAGTAAACGTTTATGAATAAGGGGGTTAGAATTTTGATTAGCTTGAAGTGAATTTGTCATTTCGGCCTCAAAACATATTAGCAATTAAAAAGGTAGGCCAAAACTTATTAAAGTATTTTCCTCGCACCTTTATAAAATAAAAGTAATCCGTGTTTTTGGATTCTATAACGTATAATTTATTTCAGTTATCAAGAAGCAAGCTTAATTAATTGTGCACTTACCGTGGAGTTCTGCAGATGCATTATGAATTGGTCTAATTGTTGCAGCAGCCGCGACCGCGTGGTACGATCGTTTGACGCAAACAATTTTACCACGCACGGCACGATCTGCTTTTGGTACGATTCCTCGTCTAGCAGTTTACCTAGCTGAAAATTAAATTAAAATTAATATGAATCCCTGATTTATTGATTTGGCACACATATTAAACCATTCAACCGCATTATTAATATAGAATTTACCTTTTAAACAGTTTAAACCTATCTATCATAATTTTCCTCTTAAAAAACGCACGTCCTGACTATTTCCAATCTTACCAATGCTTATAAACCGCTCATAAACTTTTCTTATAATAAAAATAATTCGTAATATTTTCTAGTTCCAATTTCATTAACACTTAAATCTTCTCTGAAAAGGATTTAATTTTTTAAATATCTGTAATATCTCTTAAAAACAAAAAGTCATAATTTCATAGAGCTAAAAGACAATACATACTGAAAACCATTCAACATTTTTTAGAATCTAGATTGTTGAACGGCTAAGTGATCATTCAAACGCCAATCATAATCGATAAACTCTAATATTTGATCAACCCGTTAAACATCAAAGCACCAATTTATGAACCAAAACTGGTACTAGAAGCGTTGGATAATTTAAGAAACAGTACGTTGTTTTTCTTATTCTTTACACCTCTACAATCAATACCTCTGAACATACCTTGAACATGGGCGCCAACACCGCCGACCCCGCGTCCCCATAATGGAACGCTGTCAGCAACTGAGGCAGTATCTTGTGCACACACACAGCCTCCGGAAAGTTGTCCAAGTACGAGCTGAGCGTGGAGAAGAACCGACCCTTCTCTATCTTGTCCTTGATTTGGATCTCTTCTAGAAACAGCATAGTGTCTATAAGGTCGTTTTTGAAGTAGCCACCCATTTTTCGACACCTGAGAAGTGAATTAAAATTTTTTTAGTTTGCTGGATTATAACTTAGTTCGGTAGCAGTAGGTAAATGGCTTTCATAATCATAACTTTTTATTATATATTATTTTTAGGCACAGAACAGTAACAACAGCATATTCTGCCAACACTGGTTGGCACACTAAGGTTCACTGTTGGCTAGCAAACCCTAAATATGCTATATATATTTATTTATATTTATAGCCTTATGTCAGGATACATTTTATACTATATCTATAGTTTTCCTTAATCTACGATAACCGATTCTGTGTGCCTTTGGGTAAAGGCCTCCCGCAATCTTCTCCACTCTTACTTATTTTGCACTAATGTGGTCCATGTTTTAGTCCTAAAGGACATAAAAGAAACAGAAGTAGGCAATTTAAAAGATGGTCCAATAAAATTGAAGACATGGCTGGAAGGACTAAAAATATACTATACCTCGTAATAATATCAGCAGGGTTGGGCCGAGACGTAGGGTTGGCACTGACTAGCTCACAATACAGGGTGCACAGCTGCTTCGGAATGTAGTCCAGTGTTTTTAGGGCTGGCTGGGTTTTGAGGGGGCCGTTAAAGGCTTCCCAGATGAGACAACCGAGGCCCCACATGTCTGATGAACTGTAGATAAAGCATAATTTGTTAAAATCTTCTTACAAAATATTACATGGTACTTTAAATTAAAGTAAATAAATTAGCTAATATAAATTTTAATCTCTAGCCACCCATACGTCAAACTTTGCCAAGCAAAATGAAATTTTAATTTTGTAAACACAAAGTTCAAGTTAGAAAGGAACATGTGACCTTTTTATAGGTCTCTGGGCGGCTAGAGGTTAAGATGTATGTTAACCCATATATGCCCAGAATGAGTTTTAGGATATAACTTTTTAAGTTGCTTTTTCTACTGTTTTTTAATTTTAATTAGTAGGAGTTTTTTAGTTTTTATATGTGGGATAGGTATATAGCTAGGAAGAGAGAGAGAGAGAGAGAGTTATGGAGTATGGGTAAATGCAAAAATAAATAAATTTTTATTATGAAACATAAAATAGCATATGAAGCAGCAAAATAATACCTATTATATCTGAAAACTGTCAAATTGCTACAATTCATGACTCAAATTGCTTTAATTATTTGTACAAGTGCTGAATGAAATTGAATTGAATATGTACAAGTGATATTGATAACACCAATTTATGTATATCTTAGACTATAGGGGCCATTTGCACCATTCACTAACCCAGGTTTAACAGGTTACACGTGAAGTTACCATGGTTACCAGTACAATTTGACACTGGGTTAATGGTTTAACTAGTTAGGTATAGGTTATCGCGGGCTTGTTTTCCGCAACTCGACGTCTATTATTGCGCCTATTTTGCGTGATGGTGGTTTAACTAGTTAACCGCGGGTTAGTGGGTTTGTGTAAGTGGAGCTATGTGGGTTTTGCAACCGTAGCTTATATCATACCATTTTGTTACTGCCTTCAGTTTGGCCGGATCCTTTTTCTCCGGAGGATCATATATTTCAAGTGCCGGTAGAATTTTCATAGGAATAGGGTTTGAAGTGTCCTGTCCATGCGAAGTGAGGAACTCGAAGCCTCCGAGCTTCCATTCACCGGCTTGTGTGACAAAGACAGAATATAAGCAGACATTGTTGTGTCTCATGTTACCATCATTATTGAAAAATGATAGTGCTCTCTGGAAAAGAAAAAATAAGTAACAACATACACAAACAAGTTCTTTTTAAATATTGTAAAGTCATAATGACCTTTATATGTATTTCGTCAGGTGACAAGCAAAAGTCACTAACTAACTTCATTGAAATTATTGATCAATAAACCGTGTAATAAAGTGCATTGTTACTTTAATTTTTTTATAGTACTTAGTGACTTTTGCTTGTCACCTGATGATTTATACTCATTTACAAGTGAAATCAATAATTGAAAGTAGATAAAAATAACTTGCCTGATTAGTCCCAAGTTCGAATAAAATTTATAAAAATGCTATGAGTGCAGTTAAAAATGTGTAGGATATTTTTAGGATAGCTTCATTTTGTTGATATTTGTGTCACATGCAACCAACTACTTCTAAGGGCCACTTGCACCTTCTCTCTAACCCCCGGGTTGCCAAATGTCAAATTGTACTGGGTTAACGGTTTAACCGATTCGTTGCGTGTTCCATTTTCGAAAACTTTTGGCTGTGGCACGGAACAATAATTTCATGACATGGCAGCCATGCCATGCGCCATAGAATATGATGACACTCCTCCCGCGTCCCCGCCACACGTAAAAAACATTGATGACACGGCAGGCCCGAATCCGTTAACCGGTTAACCACAGGTTAGTGGGATGGTGCAAGTGGTGCTGAACTAAAGGTCTAGATACAAATGTATATGTGGCAGTACTTACAGTAATTTGGAAAATTCCCCAAGCTAAGAACAAGTCTTTTTGTTGGCCTTCAAGTTTCATATCATCTATGTGGGTAGCTAAAGGCTCTACATATTCCGTAGCTACATATAAAAATTTCTCAGTTTCACAGCTATCTAAATAATGTAAAAGGCTAGGGTGTCTCATAGTCTTAAGTTTCTTGAGTGAGGCCTTTGCTACGTCGAACATCGTTTCCGAATTCTTTTGTACGTCGAACAGGAATATCGATACTTCATCTTGCGTACCCCTCTTCTTTCCCTTGTGCAAAGACCACACAGTCTTATCTTCTAAACCACGCACTGGATCACCCACTTCATAAGGAAAATCCTTTGTAGGATCTCGCGAGAAAAACGACCACATATTGCGTTTTTATCAACACTTGTTTTCAACTAGAACGCATGATTGCTAATGGGTGCAGTTACTTAAATCACAAGAAATATTAAGGACTATTTAATTATAAATATAATTATTTTCAATTATAACACCTTTTAAACATTTAAATCCCTTATAAACATTTACGAGAAAAAAAAGAATGAATGGTGAATGAAGTGATGACAAAACTGAAGTGACAGTTTAAACTTTTTTTAATTTGTAAATGTTGAGACCAAGGTTTAAGGGAAACAGTCCCAAAATTCTCAATATTTGGCGTTTATTACAGTATCTCAAACAGCTCGCCTAAAAATTTTGACATTTTCGCTCGCAGTTCTAGGTTATGTTATGAAATTAATGAACTTTATTTATTTATTCCATCTTTATGAAAGTAATTGATACTCCAGGTTATAATTTGAGTTTACTTAACTTGTCTTTCTCTTCTAACCATGTCTAAATCAGTAGCAAGACTTAAGTCTATGAAGAAAGTTGCTGATAAGATTGATCATTCTTCTAAACTAAGAACCAATATTCCTGCTGGAATGGCTGCTGCTGGTCCACCTTTAGGTCCTATGCTTGGACAGGTATGCATAATTAATTGTCTTTCTCCTAAATTAAGATTATAATCTTGAATTTAAGTTATATGTTTATAACCTATATTTCAGCGAAACATCAACATAGCTGCGTTTTGCAAAGACTTCAATGAGAAGACTGCAAATATTAAGCAAGGAATACCGTTGCCGACTAGAGTGAAAGTGAATTCGGATCGATCGTACCAGCTGACGATTCATCAACCACCCGCAAGTTATTTCCTTAAACAGGCAGCTGGGATCAACAGGGGTGCTATGGACTCTGGTGAGCTTTTAAGTTTACTAGCATTCATTATAATTATGCCTGCCATTACGTATGTTACCCATGTATTGCAGCCTTAATTAACACTCGTAATGTTTGCTCAGATGCCGGACAATCCGCCCAGCGGGTTGTTCTGTATGCAGGAATAGACGACCGGTTTCTGGGGTAGTGCGCCCTTTTTTGCCCGGTTGCGAAAGTGTTAAGATTAGCATAGCCAGAGGTTTTGGGTGCAGAAATGATTTCATGTATTTAAAACTTTGTTTATTGCAAAATTGTTACAAAACTAAGAATTGGAAATAGGTAATATGTTCCAAATTTAACCTTTTGGCCGCCGGACCTAGTCCGCAAAGACGCTCACTCACACGCCAGAGCAAATTTTAAGTAAACAACTAATAAAAAGTTTAGGGATTGCAAATAGTGTTATCGATATTTACAATTTATGGTAAAAATCTTTTCAATTTAGCTTTGTTCTTATCCAGCTTTAATTTATTTCCAAATTGCCAAAATTAAACATATGTTTTACACCCGAAAATGTTTAAAACATAGGGATTTATAATCAAAAACAACCACTAAACAATGTCGATTCAAGACGTAATATCGCCGCACTAGGCTGTACGAGAAGTCTTTTATACAAGACAACGGCGCGCATGGACTGCCCGCAGTGCAGACCTACAAGGACTGTTTCCGCGCGGATTAAGTAATAATAGCCTCTAGGTCAACGGCGTAAGCGCTTGTCGGTACGTAAACTTTATTAGCGTAACGTTAAAGCCGCGCATCATGTGTCGATAACGTAAATATACCGGAACTGTTTTGGTGAAAATTACACGTGGGTTGAATTTTCAATGAGTGAAGAAATTATTCCGGAATTAGAATCATTCATTATAATTTCAGTTTGGTATACATTAATATACTAAAATCTTACCAAATTAACGACGAATTGTTACAAAAAAATAACACATTGATGTCAATGTTAGATAGGTACTTACTTTTAACAAAAAACTAATCTAATCTAATCTTAGCCTATATGTGTGTCCCACTGCTGGGCAAAGGCCTCTCCCCTGATTCTCCATGACTCCCGATTTTGCGTTTCCTCCGGCCAGTTGTTAAGGAAGGCGTCAAAGTCGTCCCGCCATCTCCGCCTGGGCCTGCCCCGCCCACGCTTCTTCGTCGGCAACCACTTGGTGGCTATATTAGCCCACCTATCCGGATGCATACGATAGACGTGGCCAGCCCAGTCCCATTTGAGCCTGGCGGTTTTTTTGCCGACGTCAGCAATGCGAGTTTTGGAGCGCAGCGTGGTGTTCCGGATGCGATCGATCCTTTTAACACCTAAAATGCTGCGCTCCATAGCGCGTTGGCAAACCTTCATTTTGGACTTCTGGTTCTCTGTGAGTGACCATGTTTGGGCACCGTAGGTTAGGACAGGCAGTATACACATGTCGACGAGTTTTCGCTTAAGTGACAGTGGAAGATTTCCCTTCATTAGCTCTTTAACAAAAAACTAAAGTCTGATAAATAGGTATGTCCATCTGTACTAGTCTTATAGATTAGATTAGTCTGTAAAATAGATTATGAAACCTACACAAGAAGAAAGAAACCGGACCCCCTTTTTAACGACGACCCTTGGCATGAAACAACGGACACGGATTGGATGCTGGAATGTCAGAACCATGGCTAGACCTGAAAGGCTGCCCCAGGTAGCTAAAGTAATGAGGGACTACAGCATCCATATCTTAGGATTGAGCGAGACGAGATGGAACGGGTTTGGCGAAGTAGAGGCAGATTTTGGCACCACACTACTGTTTAGCGGCAAGGAAGACGAGAGCGCACGCCGGGAATATGGAGTTGGTCTTCTCCTCAGCCGCTGTGCTAAGAAAAGCCTGCTGAACTGGAAGCCGATTTCGGAGCGCATCATTTTAGCGCGGTTTGACTCTCGGGCCCGTAAGATCAGCGTCGTACAGTGTTACGCTCCGACGAACGACGCCACTGATGAGTCGAAAGCCGCCTTTTATGGTCAACTTGAGGCCACACTCAGAAGCGTTCGCAAACAAGACATTGTGATTTTGATGGGCGACTTCAACGCGAAGTTGGGCAGCGACGATGAGGGAAGAGAACACTACATGGGCCCGCATGGAGCCACCGGAAACATAAACGAGAACGGAGAACTTTTCGGCGAGCTGTGTTCGGCAAGGAGCCTCGTAGTGGGTGGCACACTATTCAAGCACAAGGAGTGCCACAAGACTACGTGGAATTCCCCCGACGGCGTAACGCGCAACCAAATTGACCATGTTGCGATCAGCCGTACTTGGAGGTCCTCATTGCTGGACGTGCGGAACCGCCGTGGAGCCGACGTGGACAGCGACCACCACCTAGTCGTCGCTGAAGTGCGTCTCAAACTGGCGATCCCACGCCGCAAGTCCGAGAAGATTTCTAAAAGTTTCGAAGTACGAAAACTCCGGAACCCAGAATGGCGGGAGAAGTTTCGCCTTTGTCTCAGGAATCAGTACGACCTTCTAGAGGAACTTGAAGATGAGCAGTTGGACGAAACCTGGGACCGCATTCGCACCGCGTATACGAGAGCCGGTGAGGAGGTGCTCGGATACTCACTCCCGACAAGGGAGAGCTGGATGTCGGCAGAGTTATGGCAACTTATAGAAGATAGGCACCGAATAAATATGCAGATACAATCTTCTACCGAACCAGAAACATCCAGTCTCCGGGATCGATACAGCACTCTCCGTTCGAGGATCAGGAAACTCGCGCGCAGAGACCGCCGCAGAGCCGCAGACGAGCTGGCGGAGCGCGCCAACACCGCCGCACGCCGCAGCGACATGCGCGAGCTGTACGACGTCAGGCGCCGACTTAGCGGCCGTCGGACACGTGCAGCGAAGAAACCGCTGAAAGGTAAGGACGGCAGTCTCCTGTGTACTTCGAGCGAGCAGCTGAAAAGGTGGACCGAGCACTTCTCGAGCCTGCTGGAGCAAGCCCAATCCCCAGACAGTCAGCATTCCAGTACCGACCTCCCAGACGAGCTTTTACGTGTGCCGACGGCACCACCCTCCTTCGAAGAAGTGTTGGTAGCGGTGAAGTCCCTGAAACCAGGGAGAGCGCCGGGCATTGACAACATCCACGTAGACATGTTAAAGGTCGATACTGCGACGTCTGCAACTCTGCTGTTTCCCCTATTGACCCGTATCTGGGAAGCTGGACGAGTACCCGATGAGTGGAAGCAAGGTCTCCTGGTGAAAGTCCCAAAGAAGGGGGATCTATCGCAATGCGACAACTGGCGCGGCATAACGCTCCTACCTACTGCCGCAAAAGTACTAGCTAAGATTCTGCTAAATCGCATTGCTCCAAGAGTGGCAGAGACGCTGAGAGACGAGCAAGCAGGTTTCCGCCCTGGTCGCTCCTGCACAGACCACACCAATACCCTACGCATCCTTATTGAACAATGTGTCGAATGGCAGTCGGAGCTGTTCCTAGCCTTTGTGGACTTTGAGAAAGCCTTCGACACCGTGAAGTGGAGCGCGCTGTGGTCCAGCCTTCGTCGCAGGGGTATACCCGAGTGTATCATCCGCATAATCCGCTCCTTGTACGAAGGGAGCTCATGCAGGGTGATACATGAAAAGGAAATGGGAGCGCCTATAAGTGTAACTGCCGGTGTGAAGCAAGGATGCCTCCTGTCACCGCTGTTATTCATAATTCTTCTCGACGACGTGATGAGGAAAGTGATCGAAACACCAAGAGGCATTAACTGGGGTACTAGGGAACTGGATGATCTTGATTACGCCGATGACATCGTGCTGATTTCGCCATCGTTAGCCCATCTTAAAGCGAAACTTGAGAGCCTTCAAGAGGAAGCTGAAGCCATGGGCCTGCGAATCAACCGACGGAAGACTGTCAACATGCGAGTAAAATCAGATTGTACGGATCCTTTATTGCTCAAAAACGATCGCCTTGAATCAGTCTCCAAGTTTGTATATCTCGGCAGTACACTAACATGTCGGGGAGGTGCTGACGAAGACGTCGAGAGCAGAATCAAGAAGGCAAAAGCTGCATTTGCTCAACTCAAGCCTGTCTGGGACTCAAACGTTCTCACTCGCCGCGTAAAAATTTCCCTCTTCGAATCCATCGTCAAGTCCGTGCTGCTCTTCGGCTGTGAGACGTGGAGAGTGACAAAAGGGCTGACACACAAGCTACAGGTGTTTGTCAATAAGTCCCTCCGGTCGATCCTCCGCATATTCTGGCCGAAGACTATAAGAAATGAGGATTTGTGGAGTATGTGCCGACAACCTCCGATCGCCCAAGAAGTAGCGCTGCGGAAGTGGAGATGGATCGGTCATACCCTGCGAAGAGGAGATACGAACAACGCCAGTATCGCGTTCGAGTGGCGGCCTCAGGGCGGGAAGCGAGCCCGCAAACGCCCTGTGCACACCTGGAGGCGCAGCGTAGAAAATGAGCTGACAGCCGTAGGACTGAGCTGGAACGAGGCCAAGACGGTTGCTCAAGACAGGAAGGATCTTGTGGAGGCCCTATGCACCTCCGGGGTGCCCTAGGACAGACAACAACAACTAGTCTTATACGAAGCGGTCGCTGAGGTTTATCCCTTCCCACTACGACGCTATCAGCTCAAAATAAAATCAATTATTTATTTTATTTTTTTATTTATCTTTTCTGCAATTAGTCAACAATCCACAAGGGGAAATTTACTTGTCTGACCCTAGTTTTAACAGCTAAAGAAGCTGCCTGAACTTTACATATAGTTATTATGCCCATCTGTCTCTCGTTTTACGTATTCTAGTAAGTAATTACCTACTCTTTACCAACAATTGGCGATTAACAAGGTTTCAAATACTTAAATAAAAACATATTTCTGACTTTATTTTACTTTGAAAATTCCCATATCGAGTTAACATTCCCATCCCTAGCTGTCTTGTATACAAGACAACGGCGTCGAGGGACATAAAAAACGTTGAAATTTGGAGCAATTTTTTTAAATGCCTTATTATAAAAGAATGGATTTACATATTTTTTTAAAATGCAAATAAATGAAAAAACAAAGACCTAAAATATGAACAAGAGTGTAAAAGAATTTGCAATTGTTATTATTTTCACATTAACGGAGTGGTTGAATTTGTGTCTTGTATACAAGACGACGGCGCCAGCGTATCGTTTTCTCGTTGTCTTGTATACCGGACAACGGCGGTCAAAGGGTTAATGTTGTTAGAAATAGTTTCTGTTTTGCTACAGTTATAATGTTTTTGTTTCACAGGTTTTCCCTATTTTTTGGTTAGTGTAAAATCAATGTGTAGAAATGTTTTAACTTATTGGTAACCTTACCTACGAGTACTATTAAATTAAAAGTAAATATTCTTTATTGTGCAGCATACAGTCAAAAATACACAGAAAATTAAATACAGTTAATATCTAGGTAACAACAGGCGGTCTAAGCTACTAGATGTTATTATTAACTTTACAATTACATGTTGACAGACAAATTACATGTGTGTGTATACATGTAATATGTCTGTATCAGTTTCTATGGCGCTTGAGATGTGTAATAAAAATGTACTTATTGCATTTTTAAATGATTGTCCGCTAATATTTACATCCTTATTCATAAACGTTTACTAAAGTTGACAAGCCAATAATAATTGTTTGTTCCTTTCCGATTCATCAGTATGATGGAAAGGGACAAACAATTATTATCGGCTTATTAACTTTAGTAAACATTTATGAATAAGGGGGTTAATCTATACTATTTCAGGCAAGGAAATAAGTGGAAAGATCACATTCAAGCATTTGTATGAAATAGCTAAAATAAAGCAGCAAGATCCCCCACTGGAGTGGAGACCGCTGCAGGAGATCTGCACGATGCTGATTGCCACGGCCAGGACTTGCGGGATTCAAGTAGTTAGGGATTTAGATGCTAAGGTAAATTCTGTTTACATAACAAACTTCTTGCGCGGCATTACAATATTTGACGTCAAACATGGGCACAGTACCTACAAATGAGTCGCTCGCAGCACATTCCCTTATGGCAGTGTTTTTCAATCTTTTTCATGACACATCCCTTAGTATGTAAGAGGTAAAAAATGTTTCACTTGTGTATTGCCTTACAGCTGGTAAAGGCTTCGCGACTCGCGAACCTCCAGTGGGACGCGACCCACGTTTAAAAAACACTGCCTTAGGGTTTATTTTGAGCTCTAGTCAGGTATCTATAGTTATTCTAGTTTATTGCAATTAACATTTTACACAGGTATTTATACATTTCAGGAATATGGAGAATTCTTGGCAGAAAGAAAGCTAGCAGTAGAGGAACAGAAGAAACAACTCCAAGAAAAGAGAGAAGCGAAAATGTTGCGAACTGCGTAGGCCTGCTAGTCTGACTTAGAGAATTGTTTTACTTAGTTTGAATATAGTTATACAATTTAGTTCAAAGCTTTGTTGGTTTTTGGCTCATTTTTATAATCACCCTATTTTCTGTAGTGTTAAAAAAGCACTGTGAAAGAAAAGGGCCTCGCAGATGCGACTTCGCCCACGGCTAGATTAATTCAAGCCACTATACATACTTTTGCAAAAGGGAACTAAACGAACCCACAAACAACTAAGTAAGTAAATCAGCATTCAATATTTGACAAAGATTAGTTTTGCGATTTTTGTGTCGTTGGATCCTATTTGTAAAATAACAGCTAATAGCAATGTAATTTCATCTTTTCCGAGAGTTGTATATTATGATTTCCTCTGTGGCGTTTATTAGCTTGAAAATAGTGTACCTATTCAACTTCTGTAAATATCATATATTTAGAAATGAAACAACCGCTGTAGTAAAATATCATATTTATTATGTACACATTCACTTTTGCCATCATAAGAGTACTTTGGCCGATCAATTTTAAATAATTATGATATGATTTCTTCCCACAGCTGCAAAAGTCCAGAATGTAGCATTTAAAATTTCAAAATCACTTCCAAGTCCAAAATCTTCACATAAAGTAAATGTCCATTTAAGAATAACAATATTACAAAGTCAACCTCAATAAAATCAATCTTCAAATGCATGAAGTCAAATGTACTTTTCGTACATAGGGTAACAATAAAAAAAGTCTCAAGTTTCATCATGATTCATGATACTGTTTCAATTTATGTAGGAGCATGTTTTTTACATAAATATACACATGTCCCACATCTATCTTACCAGTCTAGATTACATACGAACTACCGACAAAATAAACAACACATTTAACAACCCTTGTACTTGAATACTTTTAGAAACGATACTAGTTTTGTGACCAGTGTCACATAAGTCTAGAAAATAACTTATTGAGAACAAAAAACTACTTACCTCCTACTAGGTATCACATGAATAGTGGCCAGCTCCTGCATACATCAGACTTAAATACTTTAAAAAATAATACAACGTAATCATGCTAAGCTTATAAGAATGACTATACATTATAATAAAAAATATATCCAATAGCCCTACCAACTCTCTATACAAGTCTTCAAAAAATAAACTATAATGTCACTCTCTATACACAACTCAGATCTCATAAAAGGTCTAGTTACATTTGCAACATATCGTTGGTAACTTGACAAGCTCTGGACATTGAAAAATTAATTTTCAGTATAGAAAATATACTTACTCTAAAGCTACTTTTGTACTTAAATCGATCGTGGATGCGTGATCATTTGATCACAATTTTGACCAGAAATCGGCCGATTGAGATCTTTTCTTGACTACTAAGTTATAGGACAATTCCGTGCATAATTTTCTTATTAGATAGGATATAAAATAATGTTATAGTCACATGTCAGTAGCCTCACCAGAGTTAATTTAGGAATGGGTGTCGAGGATTTATATTGGCAGATTCCACTGAAGTTCAGTGAGTCAGTGGTCACATTGACCGCTTAGCAAGTTAATATAGTCATACGTATAGTATTTTATAGTCAAGGTCGTCAACAGATTGCGTCAGGGGCGGCAGCGACGCGCCTAAGTTTGGGAGAGTTGGGTAGGACTTCAGGGAGCTCTGTCACCTTGTCAATCGTGAAGTCGGGTAGGTCTGAAGACTCTTCGTCTTTTTGGAGGGGGATCCACACGGTGCCGCCGAGCTCTGCCTCCTTTCCACCCTGGAAATAACGAAAATTCTAATGTTAAATCTTGATGAGATACTTCTTGAGAAAGGTGAAGAATGTTTGAAAATATTATAGTTTTCATGGTAGAATCAATTGGTATGGTAAGTAGCAATATTAAAGTTTATGAAATAGTGCTACATTCTCAATAGTAAAGGGTGTACACATTCGTACACATTTCTTAGTAAATAGTTAATTTTATTATACTTGGCGTGTTTCCATTTCAATGTTGACAACACTCGGGTTAGTTTGAGGCTCATAAAATGTACAGCAGATATTTTGAGAGTAGATTAATCCTGTGTTTTTCTTTTCAATTTTACTTCAATGTTGCAGCTAATGAAAAAGAGTATCATAAATTAACTATTAATATGCAACAAAAAACATAGTTACAAAAAATGCAAGTTCTCAAAGTACATGTAGGTAGCTCTCTCCAAACATAAAATCTATTGTTACAGATCTTGCTTTGAGTTTATATAAACGGCTTAAAGCCCAAGTGCGCCGGGTACTAAACCATACACATGTACATGGATATCTAGGGACTGGCCTTACGCGCAATATTAATGAGACATGACAGGGGCCAGTACAGCGGTATGACACCGCTACAACGCGATTGGTTGATGAGTTCGCATCACGCGCGCTGTTGGTCGCAACTAGTTGCGTTATGGCTCCTCTACATGATGGGCCAACGCCGGCCACTCCAAGGGACGCAGCCATGCGGTAGAATGAGATAGCAATATCACTTGCTTCCTCTAACGCATAGATGCGTCCCTTGGAGTGGCCGGCATTGGCTCATCTGGTAGACGAGCCATTAGACTGCACGATTGGCTGTAATTCGTGAGTGACACCGCTGAACTAGGACCGTTTTTAGTGCCCGTAAGGCCAGTCCTTAGATATATATACGTCAATGTAAATAACTCACTTTAATGTCGGTCTCAAGTTTGTCTCCAACCATGATGCAATGTCTCGGCTCGACGTTGAGAAGCTTGCACGCCTCCAGGAAGATGTGCTGATCAGGCTTCTCCCACGGCAGGTCTCCGGACACCAGCACGCAGTCGAAGTACTTGCGCAGACCCAGCCGCTGGATCTTCTGCCACTGGGCGCGCGAAGGCCCGTTCGTGATCAGACCCAGTAGGTAATCCTCCCTGTTCATTCATTGTCGCCTACTTTTATTGCGTGCTGTAACTCAGCAAACTATACATGCAAATGTCCTTGCACTTATAAAAGCTCAGTGCAAGAGCATTTTATGAGCTGAAATGACACGTGAATTAATGTTCCACGCACAATTTATAATTGCTATAAATTACACATGAAAATGGCTCGGAACTGCTCTTAATGTCATGTTTTGCATTTTGCCGATAATTTATTGAGAGAATTAGAACATTAGGGTATTCATTCACATGGTTAGTAACAGACTAGTTAATTGGCTTGGTGCCTTAACATGACAGTAATTATCAAAACAGGTAGCAACTGTGAAGATATTTGTAGCTATAACTTCGTGCGAAGTGGAGTACTTTCACTTAGCATGTTGAAACTTTGAACCAGGGCTATTAATCAAAATCCTTACCGACCAATTCGCGTCAAGCAGACCAGTTTTAAGTCCGACCTATAAAGCGTGTTCAAATAAGCTAGAGCTCAAGTTATACAGGTTTGAAAATATATTCGCAGTTGTTATGAAATTGTTGCGGCAATGGTTTTACCTTCATGATGTCTCCCCATATATTTTACAAACACAATTCAATACCTAAGTGTTGCGCACGCTGCGCCCGAGTTTACTCACTCGATGAGCAACAACAGAACTGTTGAAAAACAAGTAATTAATTAGCCATGTGATCAAAGTCGGCCCAACACGCTTGGGAGGACACCTTTCAAAAACATACTTTACTGAGTAGCCAATAAAGACGATGTTTTCCCAAAACTTTGGTGCTGACTTTATCATGAAAGTTTCCAAAATATATACTCAGTGCTCTGATATCCATAGTACTATGTGGCATGCTGCACTGGAATCAAACCTGGCATGCTAGACGGTCTCTGAAAATGATGGTTAAATGAATGTCGAATTGTTGATGTAGGCATTTTAGATGCATACATTGTTACACCACATAACACCATGCAGAATTCTGTCAGAGAACCCACGCATTCCTGATGAAAGTCACTGAAAAACTTTAATTTTGACCTTTCCCTTTCAATGCAAGTAATCATAACCAAATGCTTAAACCCGGGTATAATTATACATGAAGGAACGCAGATATATCGTGCGTATATAAGAGCTTTCAGCTGCATTCGGACTAAAATTCTATTTCAGAACACCAACATCAGGATATCGTAGGTTTAATACAGTGTGTAGGTACATTAGGCAATTTCCATGTTTAAAGTTGAACAACAATGCGTAGTTTAAGTGGCCAAACAGGACCATTATCGTTATCGCATATTTGACAACAAAACAAAGAATTGCCTCATAATATCACAAGTTACGTAATGAATTTGATGAAACGCTATTATATCATGGAGAAATGATTTATCAATGAACTCAATAAGGGTTCAATAAACCTTATGTCACATTGAGTATTTCTGCATAATATAAATAAATAAACGGATCGCGGAAGAAAACGTACCTCAAAGTCTCTAATAGATGGATAACGTCAGGTGTTAGAGACAAATATTGAAATCTTAGTTTTAGCCATTCTTCAGATATATTTTCTGAAACAAAAGGAAACTTGAATGAAATTATTAAACATCGAAAAAGCGAAGTGAGTTGGGTGGGACGCGCAATACGGTCACCTTGGGTTAAAAATAGTGGCGTGGAAAATCACTAGGTTGCTGGAAAACGCCACTGGAACTTATGTAACATTTCGTAATTGGGAAAACATATGTTAGCAACAAACATAAGTACCTTTGACGACCGGTCTGGCCTAGTGGGTAGTGACCCTGCCTGCGAAGCCGATGGTCCTGGGTTCGAATCCCAGTAAGGGCATTTATTTGTATGATGATACAGATATTTGTTCCTGAGTCATGGGTGTTTTCTATGTATATATATCGTTGTCTGAGTACCCACAACACAAGCCTTCTTGAGCTTACTGTGGGACTTACAGTTGCCTCCAGAAACTCGCGAACTAAATTGACAGGTCAATGTGCACAAATGATACCACAGTTTGGCCAGTGTTGTTCATATCGATATTTTCAAAAAAGTTTGAATTAGAGAATGTCGGTATTTCCAAAATTGTGCAATTTTATAGTACCTAATAGAGACAAGGATATTTAATAAACATATTGTAATTAAATAAATATTTTATTATATTTATTTTGTTTTATTTGTTAGGAAAACTTACAGCTAGAGTAACAATTAAGTTGTAGGTGATAACATAGAAAAAGTGATTTTGGCTCAAAATACAAAAAAGGCCGGCCCAGACGGGGAAATATTTCGTATAATGTGATTAATTTCTCATTTAATTCGAGTGGTGGGGACGCAAAAATTAAATCACCTCGGTATCCCTATGGCTTCGATTGTGAAGACCAGTCCCTAAACTGGACGTTTAAGTTGACAATTAGGTCAATATCAAGCAAATCTTGTCAGTAGACAAAGGCGCGAAATTCAAATTTACTTTGAGACGATATCCCATCGCGCCTTCATTTTTCAAATTTGCCGCCTTTTTTACTGACAAGATCTGCTTGACCAAATATAAATAATTATAGATCAATCTCATCTACCGGCCACATGTATAAAATTAAATCACCAATTTTAGATTTATGGCGACAACCGAGCTCTTGAAATAAAGAACGGCAAGTTGTTGCACACTAACATGACACTGAAATTTGTCAGTTTCTCATCCGCACCTCCTGATTTGATTGGTAACGACACAATCTTACAATCGAATTAACCACTTTTCTCGTCACATTCATATTAATCGAAATCGTTTGTGACCCCTTTATAATTATGACATGGGTAGTAAGTGCAATATTTTACTTATCGATATCATTTTATCGACATATACCCGTGACTATTTTTTCTTTGCTATTCCTGGTATCATTTTATTTGTCAAACTCATGTCAATTTAGTTCGCGAGTTTATGGAGGCGACTCTTAGTCAATCTGTGTAAGAATGTCCTATAATATTTATTTATTTAGTATTTATTTATTTACCTACCTATAGTCTGTATCTTTAGGTATTTAAATAAAAGTAAACAAAGTGTGCCCTCAAATGGCTTCTGAAGCCAGGTGAGGGTAGATGAAAACATTACATGATCAAATAATGTAGGTTAAAGTCAGGGTCGTTCAGTGAGAAATTCAGGCGGTTTTGTATTTGGTTGGTTAACCAACAAATGTTATAACTGCCTAAAATTTACAAATTGTTTGATTTCATTTGAATACCTAAAGATACAGGCTATAGTATAGATATGAGAAATTCCACTACCTATCCAAACCAAACAGGAAGTTTTTTATTTACCTATATATTTCACCATGAAAAATACATGATGTGTTTGCACCGAATGATGATACACCTACCCACTTCTTTATGCCGTATCTCATCAAACTATCAACGGCACCGTGATAAATAAACCTATTACACGTAGGTACATGTGGCTAAACGAATATTGATTTAAATTTCTATTGTAGCTAACACAACACGGTCAAGTGCGAGGCTTTTACCTGCTGCGTATCAATGTCATACCTATAATGAATTGAAAATGACGATGTATTTGTTAAACTAAAATGAATATTTAGGTAAACGTGGCCGCGATATCTACTTAGTAGATTTGTAGTTATAAGTGCCTGTAGGTAACCTGGTGAATCACACAGAAATATGGATAATAATTTGTTATTTTTGTTTCTAATTTGTTGATAGTCACGTAGCTTTTAGCAAATCAGGATCTAAGGACACGCGTCAATGGGAGCACTTAATACGTATGAGGTACTTATCCAAAATGAAATGGTACCATCCCAGACATAACTCTAAACTTCAGACATTTCCGTTGGCTGCGCAGTTAAAAATAAAACTCCTATTGTGAAATACACTAAATAATTTAAAAAGATGTTTTCACTCTATTCCCATCTCCGCATCTATCTCCTTCGTTCACACTTGCGCGTGAACATCATTTTGTTTACAATTTCTAAGATAATAATATCGCGTGGGGCGCATGCGTCTGACGAAATTGACGTAAATAATCTTATACCATACCCACTTCAATAATTTTTCCTTAGAATCAAGCCCAAACATTTTCATGACAATAAAATTCGTCACTACTTTGAAAAAAACTTGTATCCTCTTCTGTCAATCAAAAGAAAAATGTGGTAACTAATGTATAGGATGCGTACAGAGTTATTGCGTTTTAACTCTGGGTAGCAGTGCGAGATACGAGAATTTTTCAAATATAGTGACGAAGCACGACGAAGTATGAAATGTTTATGTACCATGTTGTTATTGCTCTGTGGCCTGGCTTACGCCTACTTATTTGGGGAACACTAAATTGTTCTGACGACACAAAGACCTGGCTAGGAGCCATATTGTACAGTCACCTTTAATATCTTACGCGAAAATGTGAGCATAAATATTTTAGAACGACTTTATTTGCAGCGACAGGAAAGCTTGTCATTCTTTTGCGTGCTTTATAGTTTGATTTGAAAAGTTATTGTAATTAACTGTACCGTAAGTAAATGTTTACTGTAGCTTATGAGGACATTTAGATAATGAATTGAAAGGTAAATAAATAGTGTCTTATCCGTGATTGTTATTGCGCCGCGGTGCAGAGGTAGTTGAAAGGTCACGTTCAAAGTCGAGGCTATGGAAGGATAAGATAGACGTTCAAGCGCTCGTCACGGTCTCAAAGCATGGCATCTTTAAACATCATTTAACTAATCGTCAATAAAGGTGAAAGCAGGCTATTGGACATTAGCATGTCGAGCTCTATCTAGGGCACTCTAGGATGTTTACCATACTTACTATTAAAATAATTACGAAGCCGTATACCTAATACCGTTAAAATCTAAAATCCCCAACTGTAACGTGTAGAACAGATGTACGAGTATCTAAATACAATGTAGCTACCAAGCTCTGGGAGGTAATCGATATGTTGTGTAGTTCTGTCTGCAGCGCAGTGGCCGTAAATTTCCTTTTCGCTGGACACACCCTCTTCCATATCTCGCAATGAAAGGCATTAAACACAAGGATATTGATATTTGTGGCACGATAAGAAGTCGGCGGCATTTGCACTTGGGCCTACAAGGTTGAATGCTCAGTAAATACAAAGCGAATGGATAAGCTGTTTGTCTTGTTTTAGTGTCTATAGAGAAACGGCCTGCCTGGATATTGGTCAATACCAGAGAGCCGTATGCCGTATTGTAATTGTAATGATATCAAGGTTCTGATCGATGTTGATTGTTGACGTGGGGTGTTGATCGGACCTATTAGCCTGTCACTTAGAATATTAGGACGGATCTGGAGGTGGGCGAAGTCACTTCAGGAAATATACTTTTTGGGTTTAAAGATTTTATTACTCATAAAGAACAAAAGTTCACTTACAATGAGCTTAAACTATATACTTTTTGTTAGTGTTATGTTAACGAATGGTCGAAGAGTTGAAGAATTTTTACTGGCGATCTACCAGCAGTTTCTACACAGGGTCGCTGGCGACTCGTATATCACGAATGAATCGCCGGAAGCACGCGGAAGACCTTCAGGAACCTGGTCGGGCTCTGCAAGCAGGCCTTACAGGAAATACTTACTCCGTTGGCTCAGCGCCCCAAAATGAGACTTGGCCTCCGCCTGCGACACAAGACAGCGCCACTTTTCTCGGTCATGTGCGACCTCCCGCCAATTGTTGGCTCGAAGTTCGCGCAGATCCGCCTCCACCATGTCGCACCAGCGATATCTGGGGCGTCCGATAGGACGACTTCTTACAGGAAATACTGGATTTGAAACATTTATCTAGAGCCTCCAAGTATACTCACTGGCGATGTGTCTATAGTTCTTCGGCAAGCAGTTTCTCCATAGATGTGCTGGCCACTCGTCTATCGCGAATGAGTCGTCATCGGGGCGCGCGCGGAAGGCCCTCAGAAACTTGGTGGCGCTCTCGGAGGCAGCTTCGCGCGGCAGCCCGTACTGTTGTTCCAGGACCTCGACAAGCTGAAGAGATGAAGGTTATTATGAATTATGAACATCCTTATTTAAAAAGCTAGAATATTTTAGGGCTCATTGTGGAAAGGTTTGCAGACGAGTGAGACCGAAGATGATTCAGTTTTTACGAGCGCCGAGCTAACTAGGAGTTGAAGTGGTCACCATGGTCGAAATCGGCCGGAAGGATCATCATCATCAGGAGATTGGAAAAACAGAAAATTCTTTGTAAAGAAGGAGTGGAAATAAACTTTACTCACTTGCACTTGCGGAATGGTGAAGTATTAAAAAATAGATAAAGCTGCCTGTATAGCTTAGTATAGCTTGGTATAGCTGTTTTGTCATTTCAGTCGACTGTCATATTAAGATGTCATTGTTTTTGAAAATATTTTTTGTGGTGTGTGCGTGTCTTGTGAGCGAGTGCTTGTGGATAGTTGGATAGGTACTTAAGCTACGGGGTATGTAGAGATAACTTTATTACCCTTTCTATCAGAATTGCAAATTATGCTACGGACTTCCAAAGTAATTCCTGGCTTCCTTTCTACTAAGGCAGAGATAATAGGAGACGTGTGGGAATATTGGTTTATTCGCACACGTCTCCATACCATACATCTTCGCCTCAGTGGAACGGTAAGCCTTATTCAATAAATAGGTTGCTTTTCATATCAGCAGACACTCGGCAGACAAATAACAGTTGTGCAACTTCTACATCACGTGATTCACTTGCAGTTTGGAGCTTATTCATTGCGTGCACTATGCAATAACACGAACGGATAATACTATCAGTCAAATTTATCTTTACTACCGAGTGCTGGATCAGTTAAGCCTTCCCCAATCGCTATTTCATAACTGTAGACTTCTACAAATGCAGCAACAAATGGCATGCGATTTTAGATAATTGTCGGTTAAAGGTAGACGCTTTACAGGGCCGCATCGCACGCAACGGATAATGGACGCACTTGTGTGACTTTCTATTATATAATTTATATACAAAGAGTACTAAAATCCGTTACGTGCGATGCGTCCGGATCAGTGGACGCACTTGTGTGACTTTCTTATACAAACAGTACTAAAATCCGTTACGTGTGATGCGTCCGGATCAGTGGACGCACTTGCGCGACTTTCTTATACAAAGAGTACTAAAATCCGTTACGTGCGATGCGTCCGGATCAGTGGACGCACTTGCGCGACTTTCTTATACAAAGAGTACTAAAATCCGTTACGTGCGATGCGTCCGGATCAGTGGACGCACTTGTGTGACTTTCTTATACAAACAGTACTAAAATCCGTTACGTGCGATGCGTCCGGATCAGTGGACGCACTTGCGCGACTTTCTTATACAAAGAGTACTAAAATCCGTTACGTGCGATGCGTCCGGATCAGTGGACGCACTTGCGCGACTTTCTTATACAAAGAGTACTAAAATCCGTTACGTGCGATGCGTCCGGATCAGTGGACGCACTTGTGTGACTTTCTATACAAATAATACTAAAATCCGTTGCGTGCGCATCAAAAGCCGCAAAGTATCGCATATTGCATGCGACTATGTATTGTGACGTTTGAAAAGATTATGCTAGTATCGTTCATTTCCTTATTACCTACATGTTTTGTACATATGATAAAACAATGCGTCAGCGACCAACGTAGCCTATGCTCTCAATGTTTGTATGCCAAAAATATTGGGCGTAGAAACGAAGTCACTTTTATTCCGGCGATATTAATCATCATGTCTCATCTTGAGACGGAAAGTTGTTTGTAATGATTCTATTTTAATAGCCCAACTAAACTCTTAAATTAAAAAAAAATCTGGCAATGTTCAGTAGGCAAATACCTATGTGTTGCATAAGTACGTAAATGTTACATTTACACACATAATTTCTGCGGAAGCAAAACTCCCATAATGTTTTGGCTCCCTTATATTCCACGACTCTTCTCTTTCCGCAAAGATTCTACCCACAGTTCTATTTACCAAACGGAGGTGGGTACCTTTACTTTGTCTCTAGAACAAATTCAAGTTTATAGAGAATGTTAATCCACGTTAATTAATTAACAAAGTCTAAAGTATCACGTTCGTTCTACAGATAACGATACCTACTCGTTGTTTTGTAGTGTAGTCAGATCATACACAGCTGCTATCAGCTGATACAGCTGATACTTGATGCCTATCTCCCATATATGTATTTTACTACTTTATAGAACATTAAGTTAACGATGCCATAAACCTTGACTTACTGTAATTTACTATACAATGGTTAATGACCATTGCCATAACTTCCACTCGATTAAACCTGTTAAAACCTTAGTATATAAGGCGAGCGCTTTCTACCAATATATTCAGTATTTACCCGACTCTTGTGTTATCATTATAACCCCTGAACGCCGAACACTTCATGGCGACCCTGCCAGTCGGGCTGCTCGAGGATTAGCCCGAACACTTCATGGCGATGGCTCGAGGCAGCCCCGGCTTAGACGCCGCCCAGCCGCCCAGCCAGCCAGTAAGCCAGCCAGTCAACCAGCCAGCCCAGCACCAGGCCCGCCGCCACTACCAACACCGCCTGTGCCTAACCAACCACCAGATGACTACAGGGCAGGACGAGTGCGGCATGCGCGCGCCGCCCGCCGGCGCCAGCGTCTAGGAAGAGCATATTATCAGCCCCGCCGCCATTACCCAGCACCTGCAGCGAGTCACCAGCACCAGAGCCGTCGCTACTACTACCCCCCTAGTGTCCAACAACGACCATACGATGTTAAGAGGTACAATTTAAGCATAACTGTGTTATACCAATTTCAAATATTGTTGTAAGCAAAGTGAATATTTCCGTACCATCTAAATTCATAAGAATATTATGACCAAAGTTATTATGACTTTATATATGCTTTAAGTTTTCAAAATGATGATTTCCTTTCAAAACTGGATAGCTCGTGGAAATAAATAATGTAAGCAAGGTACACCAGGATACAACCAGGCAATAACCCTCGAAACCAAAACAATTCGAGCGAGCTCTCAATTGCAGCGGTCCTTGGGCGCTATAATAAATAATAAATTTTGTATCCTTAATAAATATGTTGTATGTAAAAAAAGGTCGAACGACCAGAGCGCTATTAAAAGGCGCTGTGTACTTTTTAAAAGACAGGTGACAAGTATCACGAAGTCAGCTTACATTATTAGGTCACAATGCAGACATTACAAAATGGCTCATTGGTGATCAATTCTTTACCATAACAAACAATTTACGAGCAAGAATTCTGATGAAAAAAAACCCATCCCATCCATATAAGGAACCACTATCTCCATGACACAGAAATTTAATCAATAATGCCTAACAAATAAATATCATATTAACAGTTTCAATAACAGTAAACACATGTTAATGCAACAATGTATTTCATAACCGTATAAGGAACATGTAATCTTAGAAATAAGCATGTAAGCAAATTGTATATCCAAATAGCATTAAGTTTTTATTATATTCATAATTTTAAGAACCAATATGTATACCATAGATATAAGTTCACTTAAGCCAAAAAATAATACTTGTTATATATTTTTTGTCTTCAAAAAAAAAAAAAAACGGGAAAGCTGTAGTGTAGTCAGATCATACACAGCTGCTATCAGCTGATACAGCTGATACTTGATGCCTATCTCCCATATATGTATTTTACTACTTTATAGAACATTAAGTTAACGATGCCATAAACCTTGACTTACTGTAATTTACTATACAATGGTTAATGACCATTGCCATAACTTCCACTCGATTAAACCTGTTAAAACCTTAGTATATAAGGCGAGCGCTTTCTACCAATATATTCAGTATTTACCCGACTCTTGTGTTATCATTATAACCCCTGAACGCCGAACACTTCAGTTTGTCACGTGTAGTCCTTCTAAGTTACTTTAACTTAGTTTAACTAACTTAGTTTTGTTTGCACCGGCTTAAACAGAAAATTATAGGGAGTGCCTCTTCATATCTTAAAGACATTGTCACACTTTGCCATGCAGATAGCATGGTCCGATTGTCCGATTCTATACTCTGTATCTTTAGGTATTTAAATAAAAGTAAACAAAATCTACCCTCAAATGGCTCCTTAAGCCAGTTGAGGGTAGATAAAGACATAATACGAGTATGATCAAATAATGTAGGTTAAAGTCAGGTCGTTCATTGACAGATCCAGGCGCTTTTGTATTTGGTCGGTTAACCAATAAATGTTAAAACTACCCGAAAATGTACAAATTGTTTGTTTACTTTTATTTAAGTACCTAATGATACAGAGTATACCTGGTCTTTCATTTAATTTCAAGAGCTCATTCTCAAGACAGGGTGGTATATAAAGATCATACGGAAGCAAGGCTGAAAATAGCATCTCCATTATTCCTATACTGAAAGTTGGTCTATCTGGATCCCCCAGTATATCTGGTCTTCAGCCACCCATAGGTGTTACGGATTTGGGAGATCACACCTTAACTGGTTGATGTGAAAGGGACGGGAATAGCTCGGGTCAACGCTCGTGCGAGACGTTCACTCACCTGCTTGGCACAGCATCCAAGCCGAAATTGACACTGCTATACTCCGCTAATTACTGTCATTGTCACTTTCGCTACGCTCGTAGGGTTATTCCCGGTTTGCGTCACAATGAGCGAACCTTCACCTATGAGTCGTATGTGGTTAAGATTGTGAAAAACCCTTTAGAAATGTAATTAAAACCTATGCAGCGTCAACTGTAGCAGTACCACGAGTTGACGCTTGGCGTTGTTAGCGACTGCGTCCATCTCGCTCGCACTGATGTTTTGGTGTGATAGAGGACCACGTATTTTTTCTTTGGCTGCATTGGTTTCTAATCCGATAAAAGCTATCTACCTTATACTCTGTATCCTTAGATATTAAAAAAAAAGTAAACAAAATCTACCTTCAAATGGCTCCTTAAACTAGTTGAGGGTAGATGCATATATTACATGACCAAATAATGTAGGTTAAAGTCAGGTCGTCCAGTGACAGACCCAAGCGGTTTTGTATTTGGTTGATTAACCAATAACGTTATTACTACCCGAAACTGTATAAATTGTTTGTATACTTTTTTTTAATATACCTAAAGACACAGAAGCAAATCAGGTAATTGTCACAATGAGCAAGAATCAGGCCATTGTTATTTTTTTGCTTACGCAGAACTTAGCTCAAAACAATTTACATTTTCTTGCTATATTGAGTCATTTTCTTGGAAACTAAACTTGTAATTTGCTATGTTTAATCATTTCCTTGGAAACTAAAGTTGTAAAAAAAAAACAAATATTTTTTACATCCAGAATTTATTGTATAATTGCTTGTTTATGTTTTAACAGTTTCTCAAAGAGCCTAAGTGCAGCACAGCTGCAGATTTTACATAAACGAGCGAAAATATAAAACACTTTTTATATAGTTTTATGTATTAAGGAAGATGGAAAGATAGAGAAGACTGGCGTTAAATTCACAAGTTTCACAACTCAAAATTAAGTACCATTAGTATAAAAATGTATGACAAATTATCATAAATATTCTATCTACTTAGTCTCCAAACAATTTCTTGCCTAAGTCCATTAATCGGTGGTTCCTGCACATTTTCAATGCTCCGCCTTTCTTAAGGACTGGGATAGCACCTTCATTTGAGTCTACTAGTCTGCAAAGGAAGTCCTCAAATGCAGATTTAACATTGGGGGGAAGTGTACCAACTTTTACCTTGGCAAGCATTTCAGCAATGCCCTCAGCCCAGCCACTCTCAATGGCAAACTCTGAGATCCATGGTACAATAGTTAGGACCCCACTCATGGTTTGCATGCCAAGGAACCATAGATCAGCAATTTCACTCCAGTTTTCTTTGTAACTCATGGACACAACGAGAGCAGTGGGATCATTAGACTCATCAACATTGTAAGCATCCCAGAGAAACCGAATTGTAGACTGAATGTATCTGCAAATGGAGAAGTCATTCTTCTTTACCTTATTAGCTTGCTGTTTCAATAAAAGAAGGCCTAGGACAGCTAGATGACCATGCAAAACCAGGTTTTCAGGAATTTGTTTCAGCTCTGGTAAGTTGTTGAAGATGAACTTCAGTAAAGTGTTGAACAGTATACTGTTATCTACAATTTTAGGTGCTAGTACTGTAAGGTTCATGAATATGTTGCACAGGCTGACCATGGCTGCTCGGGAGTCCTTCATGTCTTCTAATACTTTAGGGTCTATTGCAGCCTCAGGTTGAGTTTTGACTTTCAAGCGTTCTGACTTTGGTACGGGAGGTTTCTTGTAGTGAACTATTGACCAATGGAAGCTTACAGCCTCATAGAGGATATCTTCCTGTTTCAATTTGAACAGGATATCTCTGGCTTTGTCTTCTACAACCAAATGACAGAGAGCTGGTAACATTAAACGGAGTAAATCAACTTGACCCATTAGTGTCGTGTCCATGTCCATTGCTTCTCCTTCTGATTGGTTCTTCTCAGCTAGTTTCCTTGATCGGTAAGCATGGAAAGAGTCATTGGCAAGTTGGAACATGAATGGGAGTAGTGCATATATTTGCTCACGCATAGCTGTAGTTTCCTGTGCAATCCAGGCAAATAGTACTCTGACCATGGCACAAACATACACCTTTTCATCATCAGGTAACTTGTCCCTGTTCTTGTCATTGGATACTTTTCCCAATTGTGAGACAACAGCATTAAAGGCTCCCTTTAGGCTTGTGTAGACAGACTGTTTCTCTTTCTGTTCCAAGTCCAGCTGATCTGTAGCCATGTAATTGATGGATAGTTCCAGTACAATGAAGCAAGCAGTAATTAAATCAGCACTGGCGAAGGCTTGCTTAAAACTTCTGTCATCTAGTTGCATTCTGACTTCAATAGCGCACAGCTGAAGCAACAAAAGGAAGAACTTCTTAGGATTCTCTTCATCGTTGAAAGTCCACTCAATTCCAAGTAAATCTACAATGTTAGCTGCTAGTTTCAGAGCGGGATCTCTCTGGTTTTTCCCAATCTTGCTAGTCAAGATGTCATGCAGAGCTTTATAAATGCTCATTGGCCAAGTTTCCTCTGCAGATCCAGGTATAACAGTGCTTTTGTTGCAACTGTATAACAATGCACTCAATATAGTAGCCAACTCGAACTTCCTTTCCGATTGATCTGTGGCAAAATCTAATGCTATTTTGTTGACTAATGCGTGGAACGGTTTAGGGTCATTGCCCCAAGCAGCAGGGCCATATCTGCTTACCAATTTCACAAGAATGTTAAGGGCTTCATCTGTTTGGAAACTTTGATGTGAATAGATTTCAGACATCTTAGTTATGGCACCCACTTCGATCAGAGCTTTCTGGCCCGCTTCCTGCTCAGCGATGCACTGTAGACATGTGTATGCTTCGCTGATGATGATGAGGTTGTCGTCATAGTCTGAATCGTCAGACGTCTGCACTATGTCCAGGAACACCGGGATGTTAGCCAGCATTTCGGGATGTGTGGCAAGCTCCGGCTCATTGCAGAAGCATGTAAGAACCGAGAGTGCCACTGACTTGTACACTGAGGGCGGGCAGTCATCTTCTAAGGTGCAGGTCAGCAGTTTCTTCAAGAATCCGAACCCGATAGCTTCAAACAGCGCCTTCTTCGCGTTCGCCTTGCAGTCTTTCGCCTTCACTAGTTTAGTCACCATGAAAAGCGCGGCGAACTTTTCTGTGTCTGTTTTCGCGTTCTTCAGAATGAGAACGCATTTCTGAATTGACTCCGATATATCACCCATTGTCACAAAACACTTTTTGGCGAGCACGTCGTGATTCGCGCTCCACTGAAATCCACTGAGAGCCAACAAGCGGCACACGTTGAATCGACCAAACGATCTACATCACGGTTATATTTAGCCCGAGTTCTCTTCCAAACTATCTAAATCTGGCTGCAGAGCCCGCGTTCTCCAACCAAGAATATCCTATTTATAAACATACATACTGGAACGCGAGAACACGCGGTGCAATAGACAAGAAACTACGTAACACAAAAAATATACGCGATGACAGCGCGCGCACTGGCAGTGGGTCACAGATGACCGTGACAATGTCAAATCATAAAATCGAAATTTTACAAACCTTATTGCAGGCTCTGCTATCACACTTCCTCGTCTGAATTAAAGTGTTATCTAGGTCGAAAAATATCGCCGAAACATCACTATTTTCATTGTAAGATTCACCAGCCATGATATATCTTAGGAAAAAGAAAACAGTAAAATAGAGATCCTGTGTAATTTAGTTCGCTCTCACTCGCGCACGGCACAGCAAGTAATGTAATGGAATAGAAGGAAAAATTACATATTTGTTGAACAATCTGTAGAAGACTACGCCATCTAGTAGTATTTTGCGCGGTAACCACCTTAGCTGCCCGAACCAAAAAAACTGATTAGAACCATGACTGTGTAGAACAGTGACATACGGTCTTAGTATGCAAATAAACCGCTAGATGGCGGTTTTATAAAAAATGGATATCACAACAACGAGACCAAAACATAATTTTCGCGGGTTCAAATTTTTATATTATTTTAACATAAGTAGTCTGTCAAACAAATGTAATAAGGCCCACTTGCACCATTCCACTAGTCCGGGGTTAACCGGTTAAACATGGAGTTACCATGATTACCAGTACAATTTGACACTGAGTTAACGGTTTAACCGCATAACCCCTGGTTAGTGAGATGGTGCAAGTGGGCCTAGTGTCACATAACCGCTACACCATTGCTATGTTATGACTCATAATTGTAACACCCATGATGTGTCTTGGCTCTTGGCATTGGTACCTAATTTCTTTCTACGTTGAGATACCTATAGGCAGGACTTTAGATTTTG
Organism: Cydia fagiglandana; assembly: GCF_963556715.1. Lineage (NCBI taxonomy): Eukaryota > Metazoa > Arthropoda > Insecta > Lepidoptera > Tortricidae > Cydia > Cydia fagiglandana. The sequence goes on along the minus strand of NC_085949.1, from coordinate 13,692,853 downwards.
TTTTTATCGTGTTCTAGCTACTATTCGCACTGGTAGTTCCGCTATCCTCGCTCGGAAATGACACATTATTTTTGGTTTTTGCCTCCAATATGAGCAAGTTACGTAAACCCAGAGACGTATGAAAGTAATATGAGAGAGGATGAGTTACGACCATAAGGGACACGTCATTCTTTGTACAGTGAAATTCTTTTATCAACATTGTTTCGCGGTAATACGGCCTTGGACGGAGGGTTGATTTTTTATTTACAACTTTATTATAAGGAAGCGGGAAAATGTTACCAATGTTTGCTGAGCTGCTAAGGGAATAGGATGTGGTGAATAGAAAAACAATTTGGTTTATGGAAAGTTCAGCTTTCACTAGTAGAGTAGGTACCTACCTACCACCTACCTACATACCTAATGTCAGGCGTGGATCACTCCGCGATTTCGTCGCTTTGCTACAGTTTGCTAAAAGTAGGTACTTCCGTTCCACACCAATTTTGGTGGCTAGCCATAAGCCGCGCGTGGCGCTGTCACCAGTGGCCTATTTTATAAAGCTACAAATTACAATTTACAAGCGGAAGTCTCGTTCTAACACATAGGGTTAGAAAGAGACTTCCGCTTGTAAATTGTAACTTGTAGCTTTATAAAATAAGCCACAGGTCGCCACCTAGCGGCCATATCTGTCCTGATCGCAACAGACGCGCTTTGTTACAGAGTGACTCTTCTGTACCTAGTACTATTATTTATTCTGTACTAATGTTTAGACTCTTCTTCTTCCTCGCGCTATCCCGGCATTTTGCTACGGCTCATGGGAGCCTGGGCTCAGCTTGAAAAAAAATCGCAAGAATTGACGTAGGTAGGCACTAGTTTTTAAGGAAGGGACTGCCAATCTGACCTTCCAACCCAGAGGGGAAACTTGGCTTTATTGGGATTAGCCTGGTTTCCTCATGATGTTTTCCTTCACCGGAAAGCAACTGGTAAATATCAACTGATATTTCGCACATTAGTTCCAAGAAACTCATTGGTACGAGCCGGGGTTTGAACCCGTGACCTCCGGGATTATAGTCGCACGCTTTTACCGCTACACCACCAGCGCTTAATAATGTTTGGACTAAAGAGTGCAACATCGTACAAAATGAAATTGTGGTAAGTGTACTTAAATTTCGTTTCAGTTTCGAATCGATGTTCGGCGAATCGTTGTCTGCGAATTGATAATCTGCTAAAAATGTCTCTGAGAATCATTAGATACCCGATCTGAAACCACTTACCTAATACAGGGTAGCATTTACTCGTAACTATACATTCGAATTTGATGGCCAGGTAAAAGCGATGACTATTTAGCCTACGCGACGTAATAACGAATTTCCCCTGAAAAAGAAAATTCGCGTAAACTGACGTCTCCGCGGGGCCATTTACTTTTTGCTGAGACAAAAGCTTTGGGTAATTCTGAATTTATCGAGGTATTACGTAAGCGTCTAGTGTCCAAAATTCGTTCAAAGTTTTGAATTCTGTAATATTTTCGAAAATGTTTAGGTTACTGTTACCTGCTGTTACTATACGTACAGAGCTAATTATGGACCTAATAAACTATGAATAAACGAATGAAAAACATAATTCGTTAATTAATTTTTCCTACTGTTTGGCTATCTTTTTATCTTAGGTAGGTACACAAAATGTAGGAACCAACTTTCTTTAAAAACATAGGTAAATTCAATTGAATAGGTATGGCATTAATTGTAAAAGAGTATCAAAAAATAAGGTGTGTCCGGGTAATTTCGAAGGGTTGTAAATAGAGATGCCCCGAATAGTGAATTTGGCCGAATACCGAATATTCGGCCCCTCTCTCGGCCGAATACCGAATATTCGGCATGACATGCCAACATTTTGAGTCACAATTATTATTATGAAAACTGTTCGCCAACAAAGCACAACGTTTGCTAAGATATATATATATATATTTTTATGTTGAAACGAATTAATGAATTTAGTTAGAGTCAGTCAAATCAGACCCATGATAAAAATAAAATATTTTGTAATCAACAAATGCTCAAACTACGGAACCCTAATAACATGCTTTCGTATTCGTATAACTACTTTTCAAGAATATAATTTGAAATATTAAATATACCTAGTTTTTGGTTATTTTTTTGTGTAATATTTAATTTTAGGTAGGTGCAACAGATATTCGGTATTCGGCCGAATAGTAGGTAACATTCGGCCGAATACCGAATATTCGGCAAAGTGGCCGAATAGGCCGAATACCGAATAGTTGCCGAATATTCGTGGCATCTCTAGTTGTAAACCCAAGCATCGCGACACATCTGTAAGGTGTAGGTACCTAAGAAAATCTGGTTAACGTTGCCAATATCGGCGCTTTTAAAAACAGGCGAAATGCAAACACTAGTGGGCAAGAAAGGGCTAGCGTAGAGTGTGTCAACGCGCTCAAGAGCTATTAGATTTGCTGTCAGTCGCAGCCGCGGGCCTGTTTGCCAACCATTTGCGAACATTTACGGCTAGTAAAACCACTTCTGATCGTTCATTAACAAATAATCTATTTATTTATAAATGTATGGTCACGGTGATGTAGGTTCTAATTTGTATTTTCTGTAGGTACATACTGACCTAAAAGATTCAACTAAGTCCACTTTGGTTCAGCCCATATCTTCATTAATACATTCAGAGTAGGATACATCATTCAGGTGATGATATTCTTCTTCTTCTTCAACCTAGTGTTTTCCCGGCCTAGCGCCAGGGTCCGCTTTTCTGCTCAATCTTCTCGTCTTTGCCTGGTCTTCGGAATCCTCAGGTGTGAGATTGTTCTCTTCCATGTCCGCTATCACGTCGTCCAGCCAGCGCTTTTTAAGCCTACCACGGACGCGTGATCTAGGGCCTCGGACAGTGAGGTTTGAGGCATCTATTGCATACGTGGTCTACCGGTCTGCGGCTTAGATGGCCATACCATCAGAGACGTCTTTCCTGCAGCTTATCCTACGTCACGGATTCCGAGGCTTCCACGGATGTGTTCGTTAACGTATGCGATCTAGTCGCGTAACGCCACACATCCATCGCAACATCTTCATCTCCGTGACGAGAGGCTGCTGGACATATTTTCCGAGGATACGCCAGACTGTGATGATTCTGATGATGATATATATCTTTAGCGGTACAGTGGTGTAAAAATATCATAGTACCTACCTCATCATCATCATCATCATTTCAGCCTATATACGTCCCACTGCTGAGCACAGGCCTCCTCTCATGCGCGAGAGGGCTTGGGCTATAGTCCCCACGCTAGCCCAATGCGGATTGGGGACTTCACATACACCTTTGAATTTCTTCACAGATGTATGCAGGTTTCCTCACGATGTTTTCCTTCACCGAAAAGCTAATTCCTACCTATTAAACTAAACTAAAACTCCTATTAGCTAGTACCTACCTACTTGCTATAAACTCTGTCTACACCTACAGCCACCTATAATAATTTATGTTGTCGTTGCTCCTCAGAAAAGCCGGGATCAACAATACAAATCTATTTGAAATGTATTTCTGCTCTCAGGATGAATATTCATGGTAATGTCCCATCTCGCTGCAAGTTTAATGCGTGTATAAAATACGCAAATGCTCTTGGAATTGTACTAATGTACTTTAATATTTGCATTGATAAAGGGATTTGAGCGACCGCGGTTAAATTGTTTTGCTGAGACAGGGCAAATTCTATTTTCTCAAATTTCTTGTGAAATAAGTATACATTAATTTATTCACGACAATAGTTATTTGTACAACAAGAGATCAAAGTTTGATATACTTATATATACCTATTAAATTTCTTTGAGTGCTTATTTTGAGTCCTGCTGGTCCCGCATAATCAAGTTCCGCAGACAACGCATATATAACGTTGAAATTAGGAACTTTAAGTTTGAAACATATTTTATTTATAAGGTTGTAAAGGTGCACTTGGAAGGATTACTTGAAATTCAATATCTAAAGTGTGAAAATACGGTTGAAAGTTTTAACCATCTTCGAAACGGATGGAGTCGCAAGCAGAGACTAAGTTTATGGTACCTATAAATTAAAAAAAGTTAGTTAAATCAAGGTTTTTTGTTTAACCGTCGTCTTGAAACGTCACATTTAACACTGACATGTCTAATCAATATCGTTTCTAGATCTATTAACTGTAGTATCTTAAAGTTCGAATCGGGCCGTAGTCAACTCTATGCCTGATGCTACTCGACGCCGACGCAATGTTGGCACAGTGCAGTGACATCATTTTCCATAGCGCTAACTAGACACCAACGCTCGCTCAAAAGACGCTAGTGTGGGGTATCTCAAAGTGTGAAAGGGTAAAAGAACCAATGCACTGAAGAATTACGTCACGGTCACGGTGCGGTGTTGACTATCTAATTAACTTTGAAGAGCCTGTAGTGACTCCAGTTTAAGAAGGGCTTATTGAAATGTATCTTTTAATTGAGTTACGACTATTTATCCTAGACTGCTGGTTACGCAGTGGCGGATTTGCAGTCTTTGCCGCCCTAGGCCCCAGGCTCTGTAGCCGCCCCTTTCAAGGCACCCATGATATTGACTACATTTTGAGTTATTTCTTGTTACCATTAGCGAATTTTTTGTCACAATTTGCCGCCCCTAAATATCTTGCCGCGCTAGGCCCGGGCCTACTGTGCCTTAGGGCAAATCCGCCACTGTGGTTACGGGACACCAGTTTGAAAAAGGCTTAACTTAAGTAGTATAGCTTTTAACTGAGTTACGGCTGTTCATATTGGTGTGGCAGGAGGATAGTAAGGTTATTTATAGCGGATGTAGAACACTTTAGTTCATTAGAGTGAGATGTGTTCATATGCAAGTCTTATTTTTAGTAAAGTAAACTACAGAGGCTTTGTCCAGCAGTAACATAAGTTGTTGTTATCTATAAAATCTAGATTATCCCATACACTACTTGGGACGTTTGAACAAGAATTGGAGCTATGGCTGCACCTTAAAGGGTCAATAATTTGGTAATAGTTTGCCCTGTTTTGTTTCTCCTTTATCTTGTTAAATTACAAGAGTTTACCCCCTAATTCTTAAAACTCAACAAGCCTCAAAAATCCAACAGCGCTTGATAAAAAGCGCCACCGCCGTCGTGTGAATACTAGAGATGCAACGGATAGTTGTTTGGCCGGATACCGGATACCGGATATCCGGCCTGCACAATGGCCGAATATCCGGTATCCGGCCGCCGGATATTCGGCCGGCGGAACTATACCTACATTTCGGTTTTTCAGGTGCGCATTCTGCAGGTTTGACCTGTTTCCTAGCAAACGTTCGCGCGGACTCATTTCTAGGTTCGAAATGAGTGCGCGTGCAAGTCATTGGAATGATTAAATTGTTTTAAAATAATAAACAAGTACGATTATGACCGTGTCTGTTTCTTAAATCCAATTTGTTTACTCCGAAATCAAGCAATGTTACTATCCGGTATCCGGCCGGATAGAAGGTCACTATCCGGTATCCGGCCGGATAGTAAAATAGTGGCCGGATAGGCCGGATACCGGATAGTAACCGGATATCCGGTGCATCTCTAGTGAATACATACATGGCTATCTAATCCATTTGTGTTCTTCAAACGCTTTTTTAACGCGCGTTGAAAAAGCTGTCGTGGGAATGGGGCCCAACACAAATGATTAATAGCTACTTGAGGCCCATTGAGGCCTATAGATAGCCTTCTGCATGTTTATGAATAACGCCATTATTTTTGAACTCAACTTATGTGGTTTTCATCAGGCACGTTACACCAATCATGGTAAGTTCTTAAAAAGACGTAAAAGGATTTTATTATAATATTGTATAAGAGAATTGGTGCAGTCTTCGACAAGCACTTGAGCTGGAGTGTTTGCGAAGCAAATGCCACTGATTGCCTGTTTGCCAATGTACAGTCGCCATCAGATATATCGGAGCGGCCAAGGTGTTCACAATATCTAAACACGCACTCTAACGCCTTGATAATAGAGGCGTGTTCAGATATTTGTGAGCACCTTGACCGCTCCGATATATCTGATGGCGACTGTACTACATAGGTACCTACAACATTTTTATTTCCTTCGACATTCCGCCTCGGAAGTAAAATTTAGGTAAGCTTTTTGTGCATTACTTTGCTCTTAAATAGGTAATTAAATTTAGAATAGAATAGAATTCTTTATTGCGAAACCATGGTACATTTTGTTGTTACAGTAAAAGGTTGTGAGGACACATGGCACCCTGTTAGGGCATTGCAAATAAAATCTTACATCTAGGTAGTTTATAAGCATTAGGACTATGCCTAATTTAAAATTAAATTAAAACATTTTCTACTTACAATTAAATAGTTGTACCTACTTAACTACATTATTATTTACACAGGGGATTAGTATTAGTACCTGGTAGTTACAAAAGAAAGTTATCTTCCATGAACTCTTGGACGGAATAGTATGCCTTCTCTATTAATACGAATTTTAATTTTGATGTGAATGAATTTAAGTTTTCTATGTTTCTGATATTGTTAGGCAGTTTATTGTAAATCTGGATGGCCCTGAAATAAGGGCCTTTTTTGTAGATGTCTAAAATTGGTTCCGGAGGGACGAGCTTATTATTTCTACGTGCGCTTTTACAATATTCAAATAATTTTATATTCTTTCTGACAAAAATTGAAATTTCTAGAATGTACAGAGAGTGGAGAGTCAGAATTTGGAGGTTGGTGAAATGTTTCTTGCAACTGTCGATTTGTTGTATATTAGTAAGTATGCGGACACATTTTTTTTGGGCTATAAAGAGATCATGAACGTCACTGCTATGACCCCATAATATAATACCGTAACGAAGCCAAGCTTGAGCGTATGAGTGGTATGCGGACAAGGCGCACTCAGTATGTGTGTTTGCCTTTAGGATGCTCAGGGCAAAAAGGAAAGAACATAATTTAGATTTTACTTTTGATATGTGTTTTTTCCAGTTGATATGGGTGTCAAGAGTTATCCCTAATAGAGTGCAGTCTTTGTCTTCTTTTATTTTTAGATCCTTCAACAGCGGTGTTAAATCGGTAGGTTTTTTCTGGTAGGGCCTGAATTGTATTAACTTTGTTTTATTTGTATTTATTACTAAATTGTGATCCTGTAACCAGTCAGAGATATTTGTGAATGTTTCTTTAATGTGCGAGTAGTCATTGGAGTCGTTGTCATGTCTAAACAGGAGGGTAACGTCGTCAGCAAATATGATAGATTTGTGGTTGGTAATTTTAGAGAGGTCGTTAATGTAAATTAGGAATAGCAAACATCCTAATACACTACCTTGGGGAATAGAGCTATTAATAGTGTGCCAGTTAGATTGCGGTTTTATTAGTTTGTCGGAGTCTTTACAGTGGTGGTCTATTTGTACGTACTGTTGTCTATTGTTCAGATATGATTTTAGCCAATTATGAGCATTTCCGCGAATTCCTATTTCATACAGTTTGGTGAGTAATATGGGGTGAGAGACCCTGTCGTAGGCCTTGGACATGTCCAACATAAGACCAATTGCGTAGTTTTTAGTTTTAAGGTGTTCCAGTATTCCTTGGATAAATGTGTAGACTGCTAAGGTGGTTGATCGATTTTGGCGGAAAGCAAATTGGTTCTCTTCTAATAGGTTGAACTTTTCGAGAAAGTTATAAATTCGGTCTGCCATACATCTTTCAAATATTTTTGAGATTGTGGGTAGGAGAGCGATTGGTCTGTAGTCAGCAAGATTATGCTGGTTTCCGCCCTTTTTTAAAATTGGTTTTATAGCTGTAATTTTTAACTTGTCAGGAAAACAACATTCATGGAAGGACTGGTTAATTAATAATGTAATCGGTGGTGTTAGTTCGTTGTTACATGCTTTTATTAAAATTGGGGGTATCTCGTCAAAGCCGCAAGTGTATTTGTTGGGTAGGTTATTTATTACTTTTTGCACTTCTAATTCTGTCACGGGCTGAAGGAATATTGATTTGATGGACGGGGAAGGACAAGGGCGACCACGGGGCTGATTTATGTCGCTTTGGCCTACAGAGGTAAAGTAATCATTAAATGCATTGGCGATGATCTGAGGATTATCAGTTGTAGTGTTATCGATTGTTAGTTCTATATTTTTGTGTTGTTTACTGGTATTTTTTCCTGTTACCCTTTTTATTACTTGCCACATAGTTTTAGTTTTGTTAGTTGATTTTTTCATGTCCTTGATGTAACTAAGCTTTTTCGATTTTTTAATGCATTTTTGTAAGATTTTAGAGTATGATTTATAATGCTTCTTTAGAACATCGTTGTCATTATTATTAACTATAGTTCTTAATAATCTCTTGTGGAGGCATGATTTTTTAAGGCCCTCTGTTAGCCAAGGTTTAGGTTTACTTTTATTAACCCTAATATTTTTTTGCGGAATTATCTCATTTAGTAGTTTCTGTAAATGACAATGAAATATATTATAATTAGTGTTAATGTTATTGTGTTTATCTAAAATGTTGTTCCATATGATATCATTTAGGGCTGCTTTAAATCTCTGTACATTGTTATTATTAAAATTTCTTTTGAGGGTGAACATGTTATTCAACAAATTTACATTCTGCTTAAAGTTATACGTTAAAGATTTGTGATCGGAGAGTCCCTCATCTTCTACTTTCACCTCAAAGTTTCTATAGTTAGAGAATATGAGGTCAATACAGGTGGCTGAATTACTTGTTTCTCTGGTAGGTGCATTAACAATTTGGTGGAGATTAAGCTCAAGCATTGTATTGATTAGTCTTTGGTAGTGCACAGAGTTCTGGAACTTGTTAAGATTGAAGTCGCCTGCTATAATGACATGCTTATGGCTTTTTACTTTTAATTTACACATAAGCTGTTCTAAAACTTCAAAAAATTATTCTATGTTACGGTCAGGTCTGTAGATAGTTACTAACAATATATCTGGCTTAATTTCTACACTACAACACTCTATAACAGATTCTAGAGAAAGTTCAGCTATATCGGGTCTCTCCTTGTATTCGATACCATCTTTTAGCAAGATCGATGTGCCTCCTCCTCTGTGTTCAGATCGCCCAAAGTTAGCAGCAAGGTGATAGCCAGGTATGTTAATGTAATCCTTGTGGTCCTTTTTAATCCAGGTTTCTGTCAGACAAATTGCTTCGTACTGTTTTTCACTTAAGAAACTTTCTAATGTGTGCATTTTGTTTTTTAAACTTTGTACATTTTGTATAAAAATCGAAAAGTCAGTTCCGAAAGGAATGATTTCGTTGATTGTTTGTTTGGTAGTCTGTGATTACTTTAGTTTCTTGGGCAGGCGGAGGCGGTGTAGTATTCTGAGGTATACTTGGATGGTCTTGTCCTTGATGTGGTAAGTTTTGTTGTTTGTTGGGTTCATAGACTTTACCGTTTATCAATAATTGGTTGTTTGTGATTACTGCATGGTGTCCTGCACGCCTAGCTTCCTGTAAAATCTTTGTTAGTTGTCTTCTTGTGTTGAGAGAAATATCATCTAGATACTCTGTGATTGCAAGACCGGTATTTCGGAAAAGGTGTCTATGTTGTAGTATCTGTTTTATCATTTTTTTACTGAGAAGTTCTATTGCCAAAGGTCTCGAGTGTTTTCTCTTACCAATACGTCGAGTTTCTTCAATGTAATTTTCTATATTGATATTCATTAGGTCGCGGAATATATATGTAACCTTTTGGTGAACGTCTCCCTCTGTTTCTCCATGTTGTTCGTGTAGACCATGTAGTACCAAGGTTTTATTGTATTTTGTTGAGCCCGTTTGTGAGGTATGTTCTTGAATACACTTTATGTTTTTTTGTAGCTCACTCTTCTCATTTTCTAGTATCTGTATTTTGTGACTTAGATTTTTTATCCTGTCTTCTATAAGCGACTGTTTAGTAAAGAGATCATCGGTTTTTATGGTCATTTCGGACTTACATAAAGATATTGCCGCATGAATCTCGTGCTGTACAATAGATGTGAATCGTGAAATTATTATCTGATTATTTAATTCCAATTTCTCATCAAGAAGCTTGCTGAAATCTTCTATAGTAATAGGGTTCTTTGTTGTGTTTTGTTTTCGGATCGGAAGCTTGTTTAAAGTGTTAGATTCCAAAATTTAAAACCTTTGTGGTGTTTAGAACCAGTATACAAAGTATAACAACCGGTGTAACAGTTACGAAGTACGAAGAAATTATAAAAATACCATTGTACCTAAATGTACCTACCTAATATATAGAATTCAGTAAGATTTCTGTACTCTTATACTTTATAAAACATTTTATACGGGGTTTTATTAATATAAATTTAAATTACTAAAAGACATAAACAGGAATATAAAACTAAAAATAACTACAATTAAAATAACTAAAACTAAAAATTAAAAATACCTATCAAAATTTGGTGCCTTCGGGAGGGTGCCCAACACGCAGGCAGCGTTCCCGCGCTGGATTGCGATGGCAATTCAAAAATATTTATGTGCTGAATAAAGTACCTAATATACTTTATTCAGCACATAAATATTTTGTTTGTGTGTTTTGGTAACTCGCTGTGGAGTAATGCTGCCAACAGCCACGTCACTCCGCCCTGTCATGTGCAAATACCTATTATCGGAGGAATCGAGAGGAAGCGTGTAGATACTCTTGTTAACCCGCGATTTTATACTCTGATATCCTTACTCGGTAAAGGTGAGTTTGGGATACGGCATGAGAGTATTAACAACGAATAATTACTATTTCTCAATTTGAGTGATGTCGTTACGCTTATGCTTACGCTTGCGAAAAAAAACAACGAAGACAGTGTAAAGCATTTCGGTAGCTCGGTTGGTACACTTGGTATAGCAGTCGATTATTAGTCCCAAGGAAGTAAATTTAGATCAAAAATAATTTGGCCAAGCCCGAGATAGCTCGAGGCATTTAGTGTTCCGTACGGCTACATTCAGTTTGGCATTGACATTAAACGCTACCGTGAACGTAATTTACTTTCTATGCATCTTAATAATACTGACATATTAGTGCGAAAGAGATGTATAGTATAGTATAGAATATAGAATAGAATGTATAGAAAGTAAATTACGTTCACGATACCGTACCGTACCATACCATACCGTACCGCTCGCATCGTTACATTTTACAGAGGTTGTTTGCCTGTTTTTAGGATACCGTATTCAAGTACCTTATAGGAACCCTTATAGTTTCTCAACCCTTGTAGTTTTTACTACTATTTAATATCTCATTAATTCTGAGACAAAATTTGTTTGTGGTGGCTGAAAAAACTTTCAACAACATATGTAAATATGGAATTCACTAAAAATAATTTGGCCAAGCCCGAGATAGCTCGAGGCATTTAGTGTTCCGTACGGCTACCATCAGTTTGGCATTGACATAAACGATATCGTGAACGTAATTTACTTCCTATAGGTATTAGGGTGGAGCGAAATTCTTTTTTTTGGATTTTGGATTTCTAATAGTGATAAAAAGTTGCCTTTAGGGTTTAAGATAAGAAGTTATTATGACGACTTTACTATTAAAAGGGAGTAAGTGCCTCCGCAAGGTCAATGAACTTTTGTATGAAATTTTTTTGTCCTGTATATAGCACCAACTTTGTTTAAGGATTATTTGGACTTAAAATGACAAATTTAGGTTTTTTACTTATTAATTATTCTTTTTTATTTAAAGTTATTATTTAAGGTGAATAAAAAGTTCAATCAGACATTCACCTCTATAGTAATTATTGACTATACCAGTAGTCAAATATGGGCCGTATCCACTGCAATGACGTATATTTGAAATCTAGTAAAATTTACCAAGTAGTGGTAAAAAAGTATGTTTTATGTCTTCATTATATCAGCGATGAAAGTAAATCCATGCTATTGCAAAATATAGATACCAATTTGACGAAATTTTCTGCGAATTCCAGTTTTCTATCTGATGATTAAGTGGAGGAGGGATATATATCGCTTTGGCCTTAAATATTGATTATAATATTATAAATAGGTACACAATTATATTGTTTCTGAATTATTTATCAAAGTTGATTATTTTTGTTTCAGAAGACACTTAGTTTGTCGTTGTATATAACTTATATTGTAATTAATCACGTTTAATATCTTGTCGTCCTGAAGTGGGTTATACGATGAGAAGAGTGTAGTCTTCAAATATATTGCAAAACTTTTTCATCATCATCATCATCAGGCTATATTAGTCCACTGCTGGACATAGCCCTCCCCTAAAGAGCGCCATAGCGCCCTGTCTTCAGCTTGCCGCATCCAGCATCTGCCTGCAGTCTTTCGCAGATCGTCATCCCACCTGGCCGAAGGGCGTCCTACACTACGTTTGCCGAGTCGCGGTCTCCACTCAAGAACACGTTTCCCCCAGCGGTTGTCGGTTCTTCGTGCGATATGGCCAGCCCACTGCCACTTCAGCTTGCTAATTCTTTGAGCTATGTCGATAACTTTGGTTCTCTGTCGAATGTATTCGTTACGAATCTTATCCTTCAGAGAAACTCCGAGCATAGCTCTCTCCATAGCTCGCTGAGCGACTTTGAACTGGTGGACCAACCCTACCGTGAGTGTCCATGTCTCGGCTCCGTAGGTCATGACGGGTAGGACGCACTGATTGAAAACTTTTGTTTTCAAGCATTGCGGTATGGATGACGAGAAGACTCGGCGTAGTTTCCCAAACGCTGCCCAGCCCAGCTGGATCCTCCTCTTGGCCTCCTTCTCGAAATTGTTTTTACCTAACTGTAGAATCTGCCCGAGGTAAGTATATTCCGAAACGATTTCGAGAAGGTGGCCATTTACGACTATCGGTATTGGATCAATGTGGCCATTGATCATGACTTTAGTTTTATCCAAATTCATGCCAAGACCGATGCGTCGCGAGGCCGCAGCTAGGCTGTCCAGCATCCGGTTCAGCTCCTCTAGCGACTCCGCCACTATGACTATGTCATCTGCGAATCGTAGGTGTGAGATGTAGTCGCCGTTTATGTTAATGCCCTTACCTTTCCAGTCCAGCGTCTTAAACATATCTTCCAACGCGCTTGTGAACAGTTTCGGGGATATAACATCCCCCTGTCTCACCCCTCTGCGCAATTGGATAGGTTTAGACTGCTGACCCTGTACTTGGACACTCATGGTGGCGGCTTCGTAGAGACATCTCAACACCTCGATATAACGATAGTCTATTTGGCATCGCTGTAAGGATTCCAGAACAGCCCAGGTCTCGACAGAGTCAAAGGCCTTCTCATAGTCCACAAAGGCTAGACACAGGGGCTGATTATATTCTTCGCACTTTTGTATAATCTGCCTCACTGTGTGAATGTGGTCTATGGTGCCATATCCTCCGCGAAACCCTGCCTGCTCTGGCGGCTGGAACTCGTCGAGTCTCCTGGCAAAACTTTTTATGGAGTCAAAATAAAAGAAAAAACTCTTTTAACACCTAAATGTATTCCAATACATATTTATCTAAAGGAAAGAACCTTTTAAAAAAAAAGGAAAACAATATTTAACACATACATATGAGAGTAAAAGTTGCTTGCACTCACGTAGTGTTGGTGGTTCCTTCTTAGGTATTTGAAACCATTTATTATGGTTTATTTAACTGGGAAATGGATAATATCGAAGAAGGAAAACATATTTTTATGATATACAATAATCAATACATACATACATATCATGTTTTATTTTTTTATTTCGGTTATTTTCACTTTAGCGATGTTGATGCTGCCCGTAATGGATTTTAAAGGCCCATTTCATCAAGCAATATAATTTTTTTATAATTGGTACTTATATTTTTAATAAATATTTGTTTACTTAGGTGCTTACAATAACTGTATAATTAAATATTTCATCATCATCATCATCATCATTTCAGCCTTTATACGTCCCACTGCTGAGCACAGGCCTCCTCTCGAGCGCGAGAGGGCTTGGGCTATAGTCCCCACGCTAGCCCAATGCGGATTGGGGACTTCACATACACCTTTGAATTTCTTCGCAGATGTATGCAGGTTTCCTCACGATGTTTTCCTTCACCGAAAAGCGACTGGTAAATATCAAATGATATTTCGTACATAAGTTCCGAAAAACTCATTGGTACGAGCCGGGGTTTGAACCCGCGACCTCCGGATTGCAAGTCGCACGCTCTTACCGCTAGGCCACCAGCGCTCTATTTTATATATAAACGTGATTAATTATAATATATTTTTATATCTAATTAAATATTTAGGCAGGAAATAAAGCTTTAATATCATTTTTGATGGTTACACACGTGTCACGTTTTTCCACTTCTTTAAATATTTGAAAGGTGATGCGGAGGCACAAGATGACGTCATAAAAAAATATAAAAAATCACACAATATACTCTTACCATAAGACAACTTTTCCGCACTATTAGAATTGAATCTACGAATAAAAATTTTTTTCCATACAAGCGCGCTCCACCCTAATAGGTATATCTCTTTCGCACTTATATGTCAGTACGAGCGAGATGCATAGAAAGTAAATTACGTTCACGCCCACGGTAGCGTTTATGTCAATGCCAAACTAACTAATTTCTATATTAATATACAATTAATACAGAAATGTAATGGTACTTAATGAAAAGGAATATTGTGTATATTGTTTCGACGAATCAGATACTCTCAATAAAATCTATACATGAGGCCAAAGCTGTTCATAAATATTAAATGACTTTATCTCTATACGCCTTACTAACTCTATGTGTCCTATTGTGGAAAAAAAACAACGACAGTCAAGAACGGAATTCTTAATTTGTATTTTTCAGATTTTTGAGATGCCTAGTCCATTGGTTGGAAAGCCCGTTCGAAATTTAAACTTATTTGCAATATAATAAGGTCGTATTTTGTAGATCTCTCTCATACTTATAGTAGGCTATTGAGATAAAATTAAATATCCCACAAAAATAAGCAAGCAGAATTAAACTTTGTGTCAAAGACATAAGTCATAAATTTCAATGCCAAAGTTTTAACTAAGGATGTTTCTCGCTAAAATTACTGCCTAATATGAATTGACCAGTGTAAGCATCAGTTAGCTAGCCCTAAGCAACCAAAGGTCAAGCTGCAGTTGAAAAACTAATAAAGATAAAGTTAAGCTGATAATTTTCCCGCCGTCTCCATGCTTCTTTAACTTGGGTATTGACTGGTCAGCTGCCTGTTAGCTATAGTTTTCGCGAAAATCGCCAGGACAGAGGTGAACATTTTTGTATGAAAACTTGCAACTTTAAATGCATTTTTTGACGAAACTATTGCAGTCTAAAATGAAGTCAAAATCAGTCCATCGACTAAATTTTTTGCAAGCTTTCTAATGGTACCCCACACGATTCTTACAAATGAAAAAAGTTTCAGCCTACCCCTCTCAACCCCCTAAATTTCCCCCTTTAATAAGAAATAAGCAGTTTTGACTTATTTACAATATGAGTGGTGGTAATTGCTATAACTGCTCCAAATTTTAGGTATCTATGTCGAACGGTCTCTGAGAAAAACGTATTTAACTTATTTGCAAGACCGAAGTGATCCCATAAGTGTTCCGTAAACAAAGTTTTGTACGGAACACTAAAAATGGAGACAGGCGGTATCAGGGACACAGGCGCTATGGTTGACGTGAAACGTGGTGTAGACAGCTAATGCGAAGGCCGAAGGCCGAGCTCCGCGTAGGGCCGAAGGCCCAAAGCGTCCACAATGTCAGTGCTTAAACAAAGAACAATAGTACAAGTAGTAGAAAGTATTCCCCGATTCTGGCCCCGCCTCTCAGTGGGCCCCGATCCTGACCCCAAGGCCGAGCCACCGCCCCTGCTCGGTGGCTCGGCCTTGGGGTCAGGATCGGGGCCCACTGAGAGGGAAAAAAAAAAAAAAAAAAAACAAATAGCCCCCCATTTGAATTGATTGCGCTAGGTCTCAGCAGTGCCCGGCGCCTCCTTCAGGGACTTACGAAATACGCTAATTAAACAATACACCTTGTTCACCACGGTAACAATAGGCTTATCGACCCTTTTCTATTGTTCGATCTCGACTCGGGCGCGCTATTGTGTTACCGAGCATACTACCTGCCTGGACCCTTTCCTTAACCCACCGACGTCTCCATTCATGCCTTCTTTATGTGTGTATACTGTAGGTGTTTGTGATAGGTATTTTGCAATAGGTATTAGGTACTCTAACTATCAACTCTAATAACCCGCATTATCTTATTACCTCTTGGAGCTATTTCGATTTATAAGGAATACAGTTCTAACCTTCTTCTGACGTAGAATTTACACTAGTAATCCTTTGGCAGCCTAAACTAACCTTTACCTTTTACCAAACCTAACTTATTCTTCGAAAACCTAACCTAAACCTAACTTGTCCAAACCTAACTAAAATCAACCTAACTCATATCAAACTAACCTGCTTTCACCTAGTCTTCCGATATAAAGTAAACTCGTAGTTACTTGTTTCTTTCTATTATTTAAAAAAATAACGAGGCGTGTGAGGCATTTCTTGTGCACTTGTGTTCATTGTTATACTAGCTTAATTGTTTTATTGATAGACGTCTATTATATTTTATACTGACAATGGATTTATTGTTTCCTATACCTATTCTTTTATAATTTGGGTTTGAGTAAAGAGAACGTCTGTTTAGATGAACTTGTTGATACATGTTACTTTGTGTGATTTAAAAAAAAGAACGAGACATGTCAACTGGTTTCAACATGATTTAGTCTAATACATCAACATTTCTTGTGCGTTGCTATTCATTGTTATAACAGCATAATTGCTTTATTAATAGACGTCTATTATATTTTATGCTGACAATGGATTTATTGTTTCCTATACCTATTCTTTTATAATTTGGGTTTGAGTAAAGAGAACGTCTGTTTAGATGAACTTGTTGATACATGTTACTTTGTGTGATTTAAAAAAAAGAACGAGACATGTCAACTGGTTTCAACATGATTTAGTCTAATACATCAACATTTCTTGTGCGTTGCTATTCATTGTTATAACAGCATAATTGCTTTATTAATAGACGTCTATTATATTTTATGCTGACAATGGATTTATTGTTTCCTATACCTATTCTTTTATAATTTGGGTTTGAGTAAAGAGAACGTCTGTTTAGATGAACTTGTTGAGACATGTTACTTTGTGTGATTAAAAAAAGAACGAGACGTGTCAACTGGTTTCAACATGATTTAGTCTAATACGTCAACATTTCTTGTGCGTTGCTATTCATTGTTATAACAGCATAATTGCTTTATTGGTAGACATCTATTATATTTTATACCGACAATGGATTTATTGTTTCCTATTATGCTTTTGAATTTGGGTTTTAGTAAAGAGAGCGTATGCATCAGATGAACTTGTTGAGACATGATTTTAACGGTACTGTACCCTGGTCATAGTGACACAGTATAAAAGCCGAAGAGAAATGAGTTTGAGTAAGTATTACCGTCGTGGCAGTCCACTGTATCAGAGCTCCTTGTATCTATTGCAGTATATAGAAATATAGTGTTAATTCAACAGTGAAGTGTTTAAGTGTTTATAGAAAGACCCAACAATGGATGTAAGTATGTCTTTTATTACCGTAACTTACTTTGTTTTGTTTTCACTTGTGTTCTTTGTGTTTTAATTATCAAGATTGTAGACAGTGTGTAAATTATTGTTTTATATTGTTTCAATTCACTGAAAATACTTTCAAGAACTATTACTACCCGGATAATAATAAAGACGAATCAAGCGATGAAGAGGGTACGCTTGGTTTCAAAGTTAAACAAGCCATCGCAAAGAAACGTTCAGGAAACAATATCGATAGTTTCTTTGAACGACCTAAAAAGCAACCCAAAATTGTGAAACGGTCTTCGAATGTGAGCAAAAGTTCACCAGACGGTGTTGCAAACTTATCATCCGGACAAGACGACGGGGCATATGCATCACATTTGATTAAAATCGAGATATATGATATGCAAACAATTAAAAACGTCCCACCCATGGAACACTGGAAGCATGCGGACTTCAGATTGAAATATTTTGCGCTGGAAGACGATTTGGAGCTACAAAATACGCGAAATATTATTTATAACATAACAAAGCAATTAGCTTCTAAGGACAGTAGTGTGAAATATTTTATAGATAATAAGAAACAGTGATAGTTATAATTATTAATGATAGTAGTAGCTTAATGATTGTGTTAACGTATTTCTCATTTTTTACCTCTCCTTAAGTACATTTTCCATGTAACAGATTATTTTTATTGTATAACATTACAACAAGTTTTAATTTAAACTTCTCACTTGTAAAGGTCACAGTCCCCACTCTTAGAAATCTTATACGTGTAGTCAACTATTTAAATGAAAGAAAGCACTGTATGATTTCTCATTTCATAATGGACTCTTTGAGCTGTGATGTCTACGATCTTGAACTTATCAGACTCTGTGAAGAAATAGAAGAAAATGAAGATCTATGCGAGGCTGCCCGTCTTGTGAGCCAACTTCATCGAGAGGCGTAAGTAAAAATATTCCTGTTCATACATGTTTATAACTCTTAACCGGTACCTGTTTAACAAAGGATGGGTCCCTAACTTGTTGTGACCTGAACTAATTGTTAGGATAAACGTGGGGTGGGAGAGGACTGGTTATATAAGCGGGGTATCTCGAGTTCATATCATTCAGTGTTTTGGTGCCGTGCTTGTATTGTGATATCCTTTTCCATAATGGTGTTTACTTATTATCATATTGGTCTCACCTTACCTCGTGATAAGATTGAGGAATTAAGTAAAGAATTTATTGTATCATATTTTCATAGAAATATTAGAATGTGGTACATTTCAAACAAATTACCTCACACGTTACTGGAAGATTCTGATATTATACCGTATTATACACCATGTGATGGGCATATAAAAAATTCCAAGGGGAATACTGAGTCATCAGATGTGATTGATGGAGTTTTGATGATGCAGGCCTATTGTCAGCAGTGTCGAAAAGACTTACGTTAGTATATACAACCAACCATTTTAGTAATTATTTTTATTTTATCTCACATTAAGATATTTATGTTTATTTTGTATTGTTATAGATCTTCTCAAATAGGACGGGGAGTAAAAAGGACAGCTGCAGTTTTGGAGACTGAAGAATTCTTGTTGAAGAAAAACCGTCCAGCAGCTGCTGAACCTGTCACATCAACATCACCCGAACCAGTTCCCGATGTCATTGTGAGTACAAATAATAATCATGAAATTGAATGTTCTGTGTGTAATAAGTTTGTCTCTAAAAGATATTTTAAAAATCATTTAAATAGTAATCTTCACAAAAATAATGTTTTAAGGGCTGACATTGAATGGGTTAATGTTCAGTTAATTGAAAATGCTTTTAAGAATAGGGTGGCCACTTACAGAATACTATTAAATGAAAATGTTCACCAACCATTTACTCCCGAATCTATTTTACTAGGAAATAAAGATAAAATCTTTGCATTATTGGATCGTTCCCTCACTGATCACCATGCTTTAAAAGTAAACTTTATTTTAAATGCGGATTTTACTCAAGAGAGCAAACAAGTAAATAATACATTTGATTTCCAATTATGTAACAATGTAGTTGATGTTAGCAGCGACAAAGATGAGATTTTCGAGTCAGTTGTTAAAGATATATTAACAAAATTATTTAACTTTGAGAGAAAAGATAGTGGATGGAGTTTAATAAAATTTAACTATCTAGATGTCAATGTAAACAAATTTAATCCATTGCGTGGTTCTTCCTATATCGAATTACCACGTGATATTCAGAACAGAAAAGCAGTTATTAATGTAAAAAATAGTGATCATGAATGTTTTAGATGGGCTGTATTGTCAGGCTTGTATCCACCTACAAGTCATCGTTCAAACACTACGAAATCGTATATAGCGCATAAAAATAAATTAAATTTTGGAAATTTAACTTTCCCACTTAAAGTTGGAGATATTCAGAAATTTGAAAAAATGAATGATATAAGTATAAACGTTTTTGGTCTTGAATACAATTCGAAAAGTAAAATACATGACGTAGTAGGCCCATTACACTTAACAAAGTGCAAAAAAGCTACCCACTTGAACTTATTGTACATATCCAAAGACAGTAAGGGGCATTATTGCTATATCAAAAATTTATCTAGGTTAGTATCCAAACAATTATCAAATACACAGCATGCCGCACATATTTGTGATGGTTGTTTGGCGAACTTTACAACTCGTGACAATTTAATGAATCATCAAAGAAACGATTGTTTCCATGTTTGTACACATTTACCTTCAGAACAGGATAAAAAGAAAAACTGGTTCAATGAAAACGTTTCCTCCAATATACTTACTTTCGATAATTATGAACGTAAATTAAGGGTACCTTTTGTTATTTATGCTGATTTCGAGGCCTTTCTAAACCCGATTCAAACAGGTAAAATTAATCCTACTACATCCTCAACAACAAATATACAAAAACATGAGGTATATAGTTTTGGATACTATATTAAATGTTCTTATAATTATAAATTGTCAGTGTACAGAACATATAAAGGCAAAAATTGCACCCAGGAATTTATGAAGTATATGGAACAAGACTTAAAGGCCATTTGTAGGAGAAATACTTTTGTAAAAACTCCATTGCCTTTATCTAATGCAAATAATGTGCATATTTCTCAGAGTAGTACATGTTATATTTGTGATAAAAATTTAAACGAGGATTCAGTCATTTCCTATAATTATCATACTGGTCTTTATGAAGGAGTGGCACATAAATTTTGTTCTGAAAAATACAGGGCACCTAATTTTGTACCTGTATTTTTCCATAATTTGTGTAACTATGATAGTCATTTTATAGTGCATGGGCTTGGTTTGATGGAAGGCGACATTGAACTGATTCCAGAGAACAAAGAGAAATACATTTCATTTTCTAAGAACTTGCAAATAAATAATCGCACAGTTAAATTGAGATTTGTTGATTCACTTAAATTTATGTCCAGTAGTCTTGACAAATTGGCAAAAAACTTGTTGCCTGAACAATTTCATGAATTAAAATTGAATTTTTCATGCGAGGAGGATTTTAAACGCTTATTACGAAAGGGTGTATATCCCTATGAACACATGTCATCATACGATTCTTTAAACTTAACAGCTCTTCCCTCTAAAGATGATTTCTTTAGTTCCTTGTCTGATAGTCACATCTCAGAGGAGGATTATGATCACGCAAAAGATGTTTGGTCTCATTTTAAATGCAAAAATATGGGTGATTATTCTGATTTATATTTAAAAACTGATGTTTTATTACTAACTGATATATTTGAAAATTTTAGAAACCTTTGTCTTAAGACGTATGGATTAGACCCCGCTCATTATTATACTGCTCCGGGATTAAGTTGGGATGCAATGTTAAGAACTACAAAAATAAAACTAGAACTCCTGACTGATATCGATAAAATAGCTTTTATAGCGAAAAATATTCGAGGTGGCATATCACAATGTAGTAATAGATATGCGAAGGCTAATAATATTTTTTTGTCAGATTATAATCAAAATATCCCATCGTCATTTCTTATGTACTTTGATGCAAATAACCTTTACGGGTGGGCTATGTCTCAATGTCTTCCTACCGGTAAATTTGAATGGGTAAATACAGATACTGACTTTAATATATCTGATGACGCTGATCATGGTTTAATTTTAGAAGTTGATCTCGAATACCCTAACGAGTTGCATGACTCTCATTCAGATTTGCCATTCTGTCCTGAAAACGTTTGTTTGGGTAATTCCAAAGAAAAAAAATTAATTCCTAATTTAAATAAAAAAACGAATTATGTCATTCACTATAGAAATCTAAAACAGTGTTTAAAAAATGGTTTGAAATTGAGTAAAATCCATCGCATTCTTAAATTTCAGCAGTCTATGTGGTTAAAAAGTTACATAGATTTGAACACCCACATGCGATCACAGGCATCATCCGATTTTGAAAAAGATTTCTTTAAACTAATGAATAATTCAGTGTTCGGTAAGACCATGGAAAATGTTGCAAAACGTGTAAATGTCAAATTATTAAATAACTGGGAAAATCGAGGAAAAACGCAGGGGGTTCAATCTTTGATAGCGAAACCCGAGTTCCATAGTTTATCCATATTCTCTGAAAATTTAGTGGCCGTTCAGTTGAATAAAACTAGAATATTTTATAATAAACCGATTTATTTGGGATTTTGCGTATTAGATATATCAAAAACTTTGATGTATGACTTTCACTACAGCTACATGAAAACCAAATATCCAGACAATCTTAAGCTTCTTTATACAGATACTGATAGCTTAGTATATCAAATTTTCACGGAAAATTATTACGCAGATATAAAATCAGACCTTAATTTATATTTTGATACATCTGACTATCCTCCTAACAATAAATATGATTTGCCGTTAATTAATAAAAAGCGATTAGGGTTTTTCAAAGATGAAAATAATGGTAGAATTTTAAAAGAATTCGTAGGTCTGAGATCTAAAATGTATACCTTAGATGTTGAAAAATATGACGAGAATGATGAGAAAACTGAAAAATACGGTGTTTTATCAAAAGCCAAAGGAGTCAATAAATGTGTTACAAAAAAATTTACTCTTGACAATTACAAAACGTGTTTATTTAATAAAAATTTGCAACGCGCTCAAATGCTAAGATTTAAGTCTATAAAACATATAATATTCACTCAAAAAATAAATAAAATATCATTATCGCATGAAGATACAAAACGATACTTATTAGAAAACTCTTCTGACACTCTTGCATGGGGTCATTATAAAATACCGCAATAATGAAAAAGTTTCAAAGTTGTAATTTAATCACACAGAACATTGGAATTCCAAATTATTGTTTGTACATTGTATATTTTTAAGATATTACTTGTAAACATGTAAAAAAAAAAATGTATGAATTTTATTTTATTGTATCTTTTAAGGTAGTTTTGTAAATAAGAAACAAAAAAAAATTATGTTAAAAGTGTGATCATATATAATAAATTTTTGTTTTTTACGTAATCCTTTTGTTTTTTCTACTATATCTGAGTTGTTTAAATAGTAATCTTCTTTCTGAATATTACCATTTAAAGTCCATCCGTTAACATATCAACACTCACCCACACACACACACATACACATAGATTACGATATTTAATAATGATTCACTTTTATCATCCTTTCACCACCATTGTCGCAGGTCCTAGTGGCTGTGGTAAAACTCAATTTGTCACAAACTTTTTGAATAACTCCAAAGAGATATGTAATGTTGAATTTGATGAAATTATTTGGTGTTGTGATGAAATGCAACCTCTCTACAATCTGGAAAATGTAAATTATAGTCAAGGAATACCAGATTTTTCAATTTTTGATGGGAAGAAACCTAAACTTCTTATTATAGATGATTTGATGAGAGAATCAGATGGACGAATCGTTGACATTTTTACGAAAGGTAGTCATCATAGAAACTTAAGTGTTTTTTATATTACACAAAACATATTTCATCAAGGTCGAGGTCAACGTGATATTTCATTGAATACAAGCTACATTGTATTTTTTAAAAATCCCAGGGATAAAACTCAAATACGCTACCTGTCACGACAAGTTTACCCAGAAAACTCAAAGTTTGTGGACGAAGCCTACAAAGATGCTACAAAGGAGGCTCATGGTTACCTCATGATTGACCTGAAACAAAATACAAATGACATATGCCGTTTCAAAACAAAAATATTTCCGTTCGATGGGCATTGCACAGTGTATGTACCTAAAAAGGGGTTTAAATATGATAAAAATCAGCATATTTTAGTCAGTTCTACATGATGCATGCAAGAGTAAACACATATAAACATTTACTTGAAGCATTGCAGTTGCTTAAACCCAAATATCGTACTGCGTTACTTAAATCTTGTGACGATGAAGAGATCAACATTATTTGTGAGTGTATTTATAACGTCCTAAATGGGAAAATTCCATTAGAAAAAAAAGAAAAGACGAAACTAAAAAAATATAAAGATATTTTAAGAAAATTAGTTTCGAAAGGGAAACATAAAATAAGAAAAACTGTTATAGTTCAAAAAGGAGGTGCATTTCTACCTATTATTTTAGGTGCAGTTTTAAGTGCTTTAGTGAACTCTTTATCATAAACAAAATGGAAAACACAAAAAAAATGTTATTAGTAGAATCAGATTTTATTGAAAGACTGAAACGGAATGAGAGTCCACCCGAAAATTCCTCATCTCGGCTAGATGGAGAGATGCAAAAGATCCTTAAAAGTAAAATGAATGATCGCGAAAAGTGGACGTTATATTCTCAAGCATTACAAAGATTTCTACATTTTATTGAAACAGATCGAAAACCGTTTAGAATACCCATCGTGATGGAGGGGCTAGATCAAGTCATCAACGAAAGTAATGATATTATAAAAACAAAAGTGAACAAAAAGGAGGAGAATGAAAATAATGAGTCAGTTACAGATAATGTAACTGAAGCAGCCACACCGTCATCGTTTAATACACCACCTGGTGAAATAAATCAAGAACTAATGCCAATTAGTCCATCAAAAATTATAAACATATTACCTAAATCTTATGAAAAAAAAGCTCGAACGTTGTTAGATTACATTGTTTCAAGTAAACCGAAAATTTGGTGGAAACAGACTGGTGAAGTTGTTATAAATAACCAAACCATTCAAAATAGTAATATTACTGATTTGGTAAGCGACACCGTTAGATGTCTTAAACGTCCTAAGCCAATTGGATGGGAAGTGTTTGCTTTACTTTTAAAAGATATCCAAGTGCCTAGGTCATGCATAGGTAATCCTACAAATTTAGCATTTATTAATGGTACTCCTTTGATTGAACCCTTTACCCCCTCCACATCTGTGAAGACGAGAGCCTCAACAGATAAAGATAATAATACTTCTACACCTCTTGCTACACGGGAGCAAAAGCGATCCGGAAAGAAAATAGAGTGGGAAAGATGGACTCCTTATTAGACATTAACAGAATCTACTATGATGTCTCTAATCCAGCTGGCTATAGCAGTTTAAATAATTTATCAAAGGAAATGAAAGGTCAAATGAACAAAGAGGAAGTGAAAAAATGGTTACAATCTCAAGATACGTACACGCTACATAAACCTACTCATAGACGATTTACTAGAAATAAATACATTCTCTCGAACTTTAATGAACTTTGGCAAGCCGATTTAAGTGATATGAGTACTTATAGTCAATATAATGATGGGTACAAATATATTCTTTGTGTTATTGATGTATTCAGTAAATATGCTTTTGCAAGAGCCATGAAGAAGAAGGATTCAGCAACTGTTAAACAATGTTTTGAAAGCATATTTACTGAAGCCAACTCTGTTCCCCGTCACATCCAATCTGATAAAGGTACAGAATTTGTTTCAAGGACGGTTAGAGATTACTTTAAGAGCAAAAATATTAATTATTATACCACTAATAACCCCGACATTAAAGCAAGTATAGTAGAAAGGTTTCAAAGAACACTTAAAATGAAAATGTGGCGTTACTTCACTCATAAGAATACATATAACTACACAAATATATTACAAGATCTTTTACATTCTTACAACCATAGCTATCATTCTAGCATTAAAATGCGCCCAGTTGATGTTAGCTCTAATAATATTATGACTGTTTGGTGTAATTTATATGATCGCAAAAAAGATAGGCAAATTTCATCAGAAACTAAAAAACTAAATGTAGGTGATCATGTTAGAATCACTAAATATAAGCATGTGTTTCAAAAAGGTTATGAAAGTAATTGGAGTGATGAAATATTTATTATTGATTCGATTATTAACAGATCGCCACGAGTTGTTTATACAATAAAGGATTTAGAAGGTGAACCCATCATTGGTACATTTTATTTTAAAGAATTACAAAAAGTAACTTACCTCCCCTCCAACGAGTATAAAATTGATAAAATAATACGCTCGCGTCGAGTTGCTGGCAGAAAGGAAATACTAGTTAAGTGGCAAGGTTATCCTAATAAATTTAATTCTTGGATACCTGAATCAAACTTAAAGAAAATATGAGTGAAAATAGTTTTTATCTAACTTTGTTAAGTAATAGTTCATCAGATTACTACACGGATAACACGACTGCACATTTCTTAACTAAATTACCAAAGACCATTAAATTGGATGGAGAATGGGTAGTTGGGTTGGTGGAATTTCAATACCCTTGTTCCATGTATAATGTTCAAGAGCACGAAAACATCATTTATTTAAAGAAAACGGTGTTATCACCCACCGATAAAACTACAAAAATAGTGGATATAAAAACTCATATACCAGCCACTACATATGATAATATAGATCATTTTCTTCAAGCGTTTAATGAAAACCCACAGTTAAAAAATAACGTAAAATTTCGATATGATGGATTAACAAAACTGGTTGGAATAGCAACAACAAATAAAGAAATAACATCTATCATAACAACTCCGATACTAAGTCTGCAATTGGGTTTTAAACCGAGAACAAATTTAAAACAAAATACATTAGGAAAAAACCCCGCAAATTTATATTTAGGTTTACCATCTCAAATATTTGTTTATACTGATATAATACATCCACAAGTAGTCGGAGATGTTATTACTTCATTACTCAGAATAATACCTTTAGATCCAACTAAGTTCATTTATGGAGCTTATAAAACTCACATCTTCTCACCCGCTCATTATGTACCAGTTTTACGAAGAGAGTTCGATACAATTGAAATAGATATAAGAACAACGACTGGTGTCAGAGTACCATTTCAATTTGGATCTTCTTGCGTGAAGCTACACTTTCAACGAGTAAAATGATTTACAACAGATCGTCAGTCTCTTGTCCTTACGAACATTATTATTCACACCAAGCCGGCTCTGGGATAGGTATTGTCTATAAGGGAGTTCCATACCAACGAGGACATGGTATAGGCAGTTTTTTGGGTGGACTATTTAGATCAGTGCTCCCTTTGTTATCTAGCGGTTTAAAAACCATTGGAAAAGAAACCTTAGGGGCAGGGGTTGGTCTGTTATCTGATATGGTAAATTCTCGTCCTATGGATAGTTCCATTCGATCACGATTTAAGGAAGCGAGCGCTAACCTAAAAAGAAAGGCTGATGAAAAAATTGATTCTCTCATGTCAGGATCTGGGTATAAAATGTCGAATAAAAGAAGAGAACCGCTCATTACTCGAAAAGCATCGCGACGAAGAGGAAGTAAAAATAATAATAAAAATAACGATATATTTTCAAGTTAAATAATGTCATTTCTACACAGTCATTCATGTGAATGTGCAAAATCAGAATTAGATATATTTGCCCTTCCATCAACTCAAACAAGTATTGAAAGCGGACATTGGATTCATTACAAACCAATTTCATCTTTAAGTGATGATGGCCCCATTGAATTTCAAGTACCTGGATCAGGAGATGACTACATTGATCTATCACACACAATGTTACATATTACTGCTAAAGTGTTGAATCAAGATGGGACAAAATTAAAAGCAGATGCCGGAGTTGGACCCACCAATAACTGGCTACATTCCCTTTTCAACCAAATTGATGTATATTTAAATCAAAAACTCATATCACCCCCAAACAATACATATGCTTACCGTGCTTATATGGAAAATCTTCTCAACTATGGACCGGCAGCCAAAAAAACCCATCTTACTTGTGGGTTATGGTATGAGGATACCCCAGATTTTATGGATACCGTTGACGCCAACAACAAAGGATTTCAGAAAAGACTAGAATTTATCAAAGAGAGTAAGCAAGTGGAAATGATTGGACATTTGCATGGCGATATATTTAACCAAGAGAAATTCTTGATAAATGGCGTTGAATTGCGTATTAAGTTAGTCCGATCAAAAGAATCGTTTAATTTAATTTGTCATCAAGATAAAAAATTTAAAGTACAAATAACAGATGCTAGTCTCATTGTTAGAAGAACAAAAATTAATCCTAGCGTTTTGTTAGCCCATCAAAAAGTATTGGCAACAACGACTGCGAAGTACCCCATTACGAGAGCAGAAGTTAAGGTTCTCACAATACCATCAGGGGTCCAGGGTAAAACATTGGATAATATATTTCTCGGACAAATTCCTAAACGGTGTATTATTGGATTTGTATCAAATTCAGGTTTTAATGGAAATTTAGCTTTGAATCCATTTAATTTTCAAAACTATAATATGAATTCATTTAGTTTGTTTGTAGATGGTCATGAAATTCCTTCTAAAACATTACAACCGTCATTTAGTTCTGGTTTAATAGCGGCGGCATATCACACCTTATTTTCCGGAACTGGTATTCATTTTCACAACGAAGGTAATGGAATAAGTAGAACAGATTATGGTGGAGGTTATTGTTTGTTATGTTTTGATTTAACCCCAGATTTATCTGCTAGTTCAACTTCACATTGGAATCTTGTTAGACATGGAAGTGTTCGGATAGAAGTACGCTTTGATTCGGCTCTAACTAGCACCATTAATTGTATCGTTTATGCAGAATTTGATAACATTATTGAAATAAACAAAAACCGTGATGTATCTGTAGATTATAATAGTTGAAAAACATAATTATATAAATACAATGTTTTCTTTCGTTTACTTTATTTTGTTGTAGTCATTGTTTGCAGCATCATCAAGACAAAAATTGTTATTAATTAAGTAATTATGGATACTAATGAGATACAATTTTGTATGAAGAAATTAAACCCACTTTTTGAAACAAATGTTTTTGCAGCGAACAAAATACCTATTTGGGTCGATCTACCTGTCTTTATTGTTAGTAATTTGGACCCTGACACGAAACCAGGCTCCCACTGGGTTGCCATACACATTGATGTTACTGGTATAGGAGAATATTTTGATTCCTTCGGAAGGAAGCCTTCAGGTTACCATAACTTATTTTTAAAAAGAAACACCAGACAGTGGTTTTTTAACAATAAACCTCTTCAAAACCATTTTACTTCAGTTTGTGGTGAATATTGTTTAGTTTATTTGTATTTTAAATATCATGGAAAAACTATGAAAGATATGCTAAGTTTGTTTTCTGATAATTCTGTATGTAATGACCTTATATTAAGGAATATGTTTAAAACATTTTTTGTGAAATAAAATAATACGTGTACTTAAATAAGATTTTTTATTTTTTCATATAATACAAAGACCATTCTAAACTATACATTTTTTTTTTTAATTTTATTATTTACAAAATATTTCTTAACATTCTTTGTTACTTAAAAACGAGACGACACAAAAAAATCTGTTACATGGAAAATGTACGAGTACTTAAGGAGAGGTAAAAAATGAGAAATACGTTAACACAATCATTAAGCTACTACTATCATTAATAATTATAACTATCACTGTTTCTTATTATCTATAAAATATTTCACACTACTGTCCTTAGAAGCTAATTGCTTTGTTATGTTATAAATAATATTTCGCGTATT
This sequence comes from Cydia fagiglandana, assembly GCF_963556715.1. Lineage (NCBI taxonomy): Eukaryota > Metazoa > Arthropoda > Insecta > Lepidoptera > Tortricidae > Cydia > Cydia fagiglandana. The sequence goes on along the minus strand of NC_085949.1, from coordinate 13,663,386 downwards.
TT